>NC_074702.1:36424295-36438905 GCF_029448725.1 Salvelinus fontinalis | reverse complement strand
AATGTGATTAAAGATAATTCTGTTTATTGTAAAAAACAGAATTTCATTTTACCGTTACATAGTACTTTTTTTTTCTCCCTAAAATGCAATGTGTGTGCCATTCGTTTATTTTTTTGTTTTGCAACTTGCATACTAAAAATAAAGAAAATAAATCATAATAATTATTGTCAAGTGTATCCAGTCTTGTTTGAGGAAGTGCATTATGCATGAAAATGTTATTTTCTAATTTGGCTGTCATAAGTATACCACAGTAGTAATCTATCTGCCTCTAAACAGCCGTGACAGACGTTCACCTAGCAGCTGATGAGAAAACAGCTGTTAATGCTTCCGTCTCACCCGACCAAAATAAGACACACAGAACAGGGCTAATGAGACACCATTAGTTTTAGGCTGGCGTGTCACCTTGGCAGGTAAAATTGTCATGACATTCATATAATTGGGTTCTCAGTATGTAAGAGCTGTTGTACTCACGTCCACCATGGACACATTTTGCATTATTTAGAGAGAGAAAGGGAAGACACAGTAAGGTAACAATCCCCATTCACACCCCATCAGCTAGGACTGATCTGGAGCCTGCTTTAGTACAGCCAAGATTCTCACTGCACTAATTATTTGACACCAGTCATAGTTTCCATCCTATCCTGTCCAATGCGAGCAGCGCTAAATAACTATGGCCCACTGGGTTCAGCAATACTCCACGGTGCTAAGGCAAGGAATGCAAGTATTACTGCTAATTCATGAAGCCATCTCCTAAATGAACCTTCTCCTCTACAACTAGTGTAAAATTAAGGTTATATAAAATACAATGAAACATTATAATAAGTGTGTATTACTGACAGACTGGGAGAAAGAGAAAGAGAGAGAGAGAGAGAGAGAGAGAGAGAGAGAGAGAGAGAGAAGAGAGAGAGAGAGCGAGAGAGAGAGAGAGAAGAGAAGGAGAGAGAGAGAGTGAGAGTGAGAGAGAGAGAGAGAGAGAAGAGAAGGAGAGAGAGAGAGAGAGAGCAAGAGAGACAGAGAGAGAGAGAGAGAAGAGAAGGAGAGAGAGAGAGAGAGAGAGAGAGAAGAGAAGGAGAGACAGATTGTTTATTTCACTTTTGTTTATTGTCTATTTCACTTGTTTTGGCAATGTAAACATATGTTTCCCATGCCAATAAAGCCATTTGAATTGAATTGAGACAGAGAGTAGAGAGAGGACAGATCTAGGCTGGCCTCAATAGCCTCAGGTCTCCCGGTTCACACATGCAAAGCACAATAAGATGAAGACCTGCACAAACCTGTCCACAAACCTGTCCACAAACCTGTCCACAAACCTGTCCACAAACCTGTCCACAAACCTGTCCATATGACATGAGGACTGAATCCGGTGAAAGGCTATAATCACATCCTCACTTTTTGTTTTAGTATGTTAAAGTAAACACTCACTGTAACTATAGCAACCTCATCTTGGGTCAGAGACTTTGCCATACAATTCCCCGTTGTAAGCTACAATGGCGTAAGTCATGTCCAAGTACACAGCACAATATTACCCTGCCTGCAGTCAAAGCCTGATTCTCTGGCACTATGTGGTGTGTTAGATGGATAGATAGAGCACATTATTTTCAGCAATATCAAAACAAGTCATTCTTTCAACATACCCAGCGCTGCTGTACTCTCACTAAAGACCCAGGACACCAAACTCTGAGGCCGACTCAGCTCAGCTCTGATCCCAAATCCAACATGTCCGCCAGCACATACTGAGTGAAGGAGGAATGAATTGTCTCCATTTTCTCTCCGCTGAAATGGTACTCACTCAGGTAAGAAAATGGTAAATCATCAAGCGAGAGGTTCAGGAGAGGAGTATTGGGTGTCGGGTAGTGTGCCCTTGTGATATTTCTGAGCCAGCGCATTGGAGATGCAGCTTTTCTTTCCTAATTCTGTCGACTTGGAGCTTTGATGCCCCCCAACTGTGCACAGTATGGTCTTTGAACCAGGGAAGAAACTCTCTTAGATTCAAATGTTTAAACAATCCATGGGAAAGTAAAAGTACACACAGGCACACATACCACTGTTCTCTTCTACTGCTATTTACTTCACCTTTAGATACATTCCACAAAATATACAATGTTTTGTTGTGAATCACTGATACTCCCCCTCGTCTGGTTTTCATTTAGACACACATTCATACTAAAGCCTATTGTGCTGATACATAATTAGCGTATTCATGAACAATGCTGACCTATCAAAACAGTTTCATTCAGTTTCTGATATTATTGAGAGGATATAATTAATTGAATAAAATTCATAGCGGTGTATTTTCTCATTACTGAACGGCAACGCAATAAATGCAAAAATACTCCGTTTCCCTATCTCACCATGTAGTACAGTAGGTTTTTAATCCAAACAGGCTGTTATGAAATGATGTGAAATTAAAATAGAAGATCAGAATGAATCTCCTCTACATCCACAGACTTTTCAATTGTGTTTTCTAATTCAGATCATTTCCGTTGAAATGCCTGGATGCAACTGGGTCAACTTGTCGTTGAGTTCAGATAAACTGGGTATCAAAACAAGGGTCAAATGTGTGACCTTCTTCCTGTTATAAATGTTAGTGCCAAAACAAAAGGCACGCACGCACACACACACACACACACACACACACACACACACACACACACACACACACACACACACACACACACACACACACACACACACACACACACACACACACACACACACACACACACACACACACACACACACACACACACACACACACACACACACACAGACACACACAGACAAACAGAACATTTAAAGTAAAGCACATGTCTCTTCCATCCGACATTTAGGGGCTTGTGCACATCTACACACAGCATCCCCTGCTCTCACTGAAATAGCCATAGAGCCCAACTCACTTCAATGCCCCTATAGAACCCAGCCATCTTAAAAAAGACAAAAACCTACAACCACATTGACGTTTAGAGGCTTTCTTCTGTGTGCGATAGCAAAGCTACACGAGACCTGGTGAGAAACTAAACCAATAAGAGCAGAATGCACTTTGTTGGAAAGTCCTAATGTTATGCAAATTGCTTCAGGCCGAGAGGCTCTGAGTATTTCTCTGGCTGAGGCGCCCATAACCTCCATTACTAGTGGATTAGGCAAATGTTGATGTTCTAGGGCTCCTTGGACACTAGTCCTCCGCCTTTAACTCTAATCCTGTGATCAAGTCTCCTCATCAGAAATGTTTCTCCACCAAAGATCTGAGACACTGATTTCTTTCTCTATTATTTGGTTTCTTCCAGCAAATGGAGACATTTGTTAAAAACCTTTGGTTTCACTTTCCCCAGCATAGCCTTCTCTCTCTTTCTCTCTCTCTCTCTCTCTCTCTCTCTCTCTCTCTCTCTCTCTCTCTCTCTCTCTCTCTCTCTCTCTCTCTCTCTCTCTCTCTCTCTCTCTTTCTCTATCTCTCTCTCCATCTCTCTCTCTCTCTCCATCTCTCTCTCCATCTCTCTCTCTCTCTCTCTCTCTCTCTCTCTCTCTCTCTCTCTCTCTCTCTCTCTCTCTCTCTCTCTCTCTCTCTCTCTCTCTCTCTCTCTCTCTCTCTCTCTCTCTCTCTCTCTCAGCACAATGTGGTTAACTAACAGTCCTCAAAGTCCCTTGTTACTAAGTGTATTTATCTTTTCAGTGATTTTCTGGTGCGTATGCAGATATTTCTCTGCTAGGGCAATGATTTGTGTAACTGTTAGAAATCTGAGTTCTTCATGTTCAGGTGTTCTTGTATTTTATCTATCCTGGGTTTGTTTGTGATGTCATACATTCAGTTGTTCTTGTATTTTCTCTATCCTGGGTTTGTTTGTGATGTCACACTTTCAGTTGTTCTTGTATTTTCTCTATCCTGGGTTTGTTTGTGATGTCACACGTCCTGTTCTGTGTGCCTGTACAAGCTTCAGAGTTTTTTCAGGCCTTACATATTTGAAGACAAATATTCTGCATTCAATGGAACATTGTTTAAGTCTAGCTCTGGGCCGGTTGTGTACCTAGATCTGGGATCAGTTTCTCTATTAGAGCAGCGAAAAATTTGGTGATTACTTTCTCATTATAGCCAGTTTGTTGTCTCGACTCAGTGGGTGGTTTTAACTTGTATGAATTTACATTATGTGAGAGGACAGATTATAGTTAGATGTCTCCTTGAAACACTAGCTGGCTGCATGGTCAGGGTTTGGACATGCAGATTACAAAGATGTGACTCTTAGCAATGGCATTTATTTATCAACTATAATTTACAGTTGATAAATACATGTCATGGCTAAGAATCACTGCTTTGTAATATACTAATCATAACTAGTTCAGCACAAATATTGCGGAAGTGCAGTATTTGAATTTTTATTTTTATTGCTGATAATAAATTAACTATTTATTATCAAAAGATACACGTGTTAAAATATACAACATATAACTGAGGTAGTTTGTGGACATCTGAGGGGTTGAAGTTAAGATGAGACTATACTGTATACTTGAGTGATAATAGCTGTAACTAGCAGAAGAAGAGTATTGTTGTCCATTAGTTTACTCCAATCAGGGCAGGGGTGGTAGGGTTGGATAAAATACATACTAAATAAATAAATAAGTAGAATTAGAAATGATGTGAACAATTCATTTGATAGAATTCAAAATAGATCTGTAATATTAAAGCTGATCTACCCCCCCCTCCAAAAAGAAATAAAACATGTATATATTTAAAACATTTTTAAAAATTATATGTCACCATGGATTTAAATAATATATTGAAAATGTAATATGCTCACTGATCATCAAATATAAGCTTACGAGACCTTTTGTTGAAGAAAAATAGAAACAAATGCCTTATGACCCTGCATATGGGGATGAGAACACAGAATGAGAATGAATTCATTCTATTTCTATGGAGGATAATCTTGGGACTGAGAGCTCTGCTGCTACTGTGCTGCAGTGTGTAACCTAGATGGCATCTCTGTTGCCAGCCAGGTCTCATACATACTCTCCCTGGAGCTGATAATGTGATCATTGAGATTCCTAGCCTCTCAGTGACAGTGTCAGCACTCAGGCCTTTCCCACCCAGCCACAGCCAGCTATACAGTACAGCCCCTGGGTCTCTCTCAGCCTGCTGTTTACCAGACAGACCAACACTGACTGGGGGAAGGTCTGGAGAATGACATTGAGACCAAGGACAATATTTTCCCTTTCAAAAACTGCACATAACTCTGCATAAAACATTTAATACTCACAATATTGTAGTGGCAATTATTTTTTTTGTAATTGGCGGCAATTGTATGTGTTTAAAGTAAACCTAAACTGTGGGAAAATGCAAGAAAATAAGTAAATACTGTATATTTTTTGTAAGTAGTTCAGTGCAGTGTTACGGAGGTAAAATGTTACCCTTGGTCTCAACAACAACATCTCCAAGACTAACAATACTGCATCCCTTGACTTTCTTAACGTGGGGGGTGGGGGCGATAAGAATGGAAGTGACATGATGTGTCACCCTGGTAGTGGTCTGAAATGACTGGCTCTCAATTTACAGCTATTAGTCTGTCTAGACTGGACCCAGCACCTTAGCCAGCCAAAGCCAATCCTGCCGGAGGTGTTACTCTGGGACACACTGTGCACTTTAATGTTGCTTGAAACAGACTCATCACAGACCCATTGAGTTGACTGTGAATGTCTGTTCTAGTAAATCTATTTCTACTTCTTTTCTCCTCTCAAGTAAACAGATCCCAGCGGTTCCTCCATTTAAGACACATGTTCAATTACACTATACCTGAATCCTATACTCTTGGGAGCTTTTAAGAACTATTCAAGACATAGGCCTACAGTAAAGGCTAAGTCCTCACTACCCCACAGAACCTATTCTGAATTATGACATGAGAGTGGTGCTATGGACAGGGCCTGCCCAGTGTCAGAATGCAACATTCCTCTTCTGAGAGCCTCTCTGCCCCATCTCTAGCTTCATACCTCTTATAATCTCCCTGCCCTGTCCTATTCTTTCATATCCTGTCCTATCCAATCCTGTCCTGTCCTGTCCTATCCTATCCTGTTCTATCCAGTCCTGTCCTATCCAATCCTATCCTATCCTGTTCTATCCTGTCCTGTCCAATCCTATCCTGTTCTATCCTGCCCTGTCCAATCCTATCCTATCCTGTCCTATCCAATCCTATCCTATCCTGTCCTATCCTATCCTGTCCTATCCTGTCCTGTCCTATCCTGTCCTATCCTATCCTGTCCTATCCTATCCTGTCCTATCCTGTCCTATCCAATCCTATCCTATCCTGTCCTATCCTGTCCTGTCCTGTCCTGTCCTATCCTATCCTATCCTATCCTGTTCTATCCTATCCTCTCCTATCTTGTCCTATCCTATCCAATCTTATCCTACCCTGTCCTGTCCTGTCCTGTCCTATCCTATCCTAACCTGTTCTATCCTATCCTCTCCTATCTTGTCCTATCCTGTCCTATCCTGTTCTGTCCTGTTTTATCCTGTCCTGTCCTGTCCTATCCTGTCCCTTCCTATCCTGTCCTGTTCTGTCCTATCCTGTCCCTTCCTATCCTGTCCTGTCCTGTTCTGTCCTGTTCTATCCTGTCCTATCATGTCCCTTCCTATCCTGTCCTATCCTGTTCTATCCTGTTCTATCCTGTTCTATCCTGTCCTATCCTGTCCCTTCATATCCTGTCCTGTCCTGTTCTGTCCTGTTCTATCCTGTCCTGTCCTATCCTGTCCCTTCCTATCCTGTCCTGTCCTGTTCTGTCCTGTTCTATCCTGTCCTATCATGTCCCTTCCTATCCTGTCCTATCCTGTTCTATCCTGTTCTATCCTGTCCTATCCTGTCCCTTCATATCCTGTCCTGTCCTGTTCTGTCCTGTTCTATCCTGTCCTGTCCTATCCTGTCCCTTCCTATCCTGTCCTGTCCTGTCCTATCCTGTCCCTTCCTATCCTGTCCTGTCCTGTCCTATCCTGTCCCTTCCTATCCTGTCCTGTCCTATCCTGTCCTGTCCTATCCTGTCCTGTCCTATCCTGTCCTGTCCTATCCTGTCCTGTTCTGTCCTGTCCTATCCTGTCCTGTCCTATCATGTCCCTTCCTATCCTGTCCTGTCCTGTCCTATCCTGTCCTGTTCTGTCCTATTCTGTCCCTTCCTATCCTGTCCTGTTCTGTCCTATCCTGTCCTGTCCTATCCTGTTTTATCCTGTCCTGTCCTATCCTGTCCCTTCCTATCCTGTCCTGTTCTGTCCTGTCCTATCCTGTCCCTTCCTATCCTGTCCTGTCCTGTCCTATCCTGTCCCTTCCTATCCTGTTCTGTCCTGTCCTATCCTGTCCTATCCCAGGCCTTCACTGATAGCTACTGAAAGCCAAAGTGCCAATGGAGCCATGCAGCATTCCAGCCCTCCATCTCAGAACACAGTGACCGTGACATCAGCACTTAGAACCCCCAAAGTCCCATAATGCACCAGCACTTAAGACTCAGTCATGTTTCCAGTGTTACAGAATACAAGGGGTGGGCAGTAGACAGATACATGCATTAGATCAACATGTAGATAATAGGATGATTATATTTTAGCCCTCACAGTGGAGAGGAGTGAATACATGAATAGAAATTTATCAGGCATTCATTAGGAATTGTTTTACTTCCACCATTCCAGTAGTTAGTTCCTTTGCATTTAATGTAGTACTGGTTACATTTAAAAACCTGATGAAAATAAAGACTCGGCCTGGTTACTAGAGCATGATGACAGCAAGTAGCAGCCAGGCACCAGAAAAAGACTGCTTCACTGGCTTTAAATAGTCCCACAGTCACAGAGACACATCTGTCTATAACAAGCCACCAGGCTCGCTCAGTGTTAGCCCATGTTTAGATGGGATGCCTGTGGCTGTTGCACCACACCCAGGGGAAGCCGTCACCAGAGTGTTGGATTTCAGATTTATGCTATAATAGCAGGATATTCTACACTATTGTAACCCCTAGGAGAGATAGCACTACTGTAATCCCCTAGGAGAGATGGCACTATTGTAATCCCCTAGGAGAGGTGGCAGTATTGTAACCCCT
The DNA here is from genome assembly GCF_029448725.1 of Salvelinus fontinalis. NCBI lineage: Eukaryota > Metazoa > Chordata > Actinopteri > Salmoniformes > Salmonidae > Salvelinus > Salvelinus fontinalis. The sequence continues at coordinate 36,430,850 of NC_074702.1, read as the reverse complement.
AGGAGAGATAGCACTATTGTAATCCCCTAGGAGAGGTGGCACTTTTGTAACCCCTAGGAGAAATAGCACTACTGTAACCCCTTAAGGGAAGGTGGCAGTATTGTAACCCCTAGGAGAGGTGACACTACTATAATCCCCTAGGAGACGTGGCAGTATTGCAACCCCTAGGAGAGGTAGCGCTATTGTAACCCCCTAGGAGAGATGACACTACTGTAATCCCCTAGGAGAGGTGTCAGTATTGTAATCCCCTAGGAGAGGTGCAGTATTGTAACCCCTAGGAGAGGTGGCAGTATTGTAACACCTAGGAGAGGTGGCAGTATTGTAACACCTAGGAGAGGTGTCAGTATTGTAACCCCTAGGAGAGGTGTCAGTATTGTAACCCCTAGGAGAGGTCGCAGTATTGTAACCCCCTAGGAGAGGTAGCGCTATTGTAACCCCTAGGAGAGGTGGCAGTATTGTAACCCCTAGGAGAGGTGGCAGTATTGTAACACCTAGGAGAGGTGGCAGTATTGTAACCCCCAGGAGAGGTGGCAGTATTGTAACACCTAGGAGAGGTGGCAGTATTGTAACACCTAGGAGAGTTGGCAGTATTGTAACCCCTAGGAGAGGTAGCGCTATTGTAACCCCCTAGGAGAGATGACACTACTGTAATCCCCTAGGAGAGGTGTCAGTATTGTAACCCCTAGGGGAGGTGACACTACTATAATCCCCTAGGAGAGGTGTCAGTATTGTAATCCCCTAGGAGAGATGACACTACTGTAATCCCCTAGGAGAGGTGTCAGTATTGTAATCCCCTAGGAGAGGTGTCAGTATTGTAACCCCTAGGAGAGGTGGCAGTATTGTAACCCCTAGGAGAGGAAGCACTATTGTAACACCTAGGAGAGGTGGCAGTATTGTAACCCCTTAAGGGAAGGTGGCAGTATTGTAATCCCTAGGAGAGATGACACTACTATAATCCCCTAGGAGAGGTGGCAGTATTGTAACCCCTAGGAGAGGTAGCGCTATTGTTAACCCCTAGGAGAGATGACACTACTGTAATCCCCTAGGAGAGGTGTCAGTATTGTAATCCCCTAGGAGAGGTGTCAGTATTGTAATCTTAGGAGAGGTGGTAGTATTGTAACCCCTGGGAGAGATGGCAGTATTGTAACACCTAGGATAGATGGCAGTATTGTAACCCCTAGGAGAGGCGGCAGTATTGTAACACCTAGGAGAGGTGGCAGTATTGTAACACCTAGGAGAGGTGGCAGTATTGTAACCCCTAGAAGAGGTGTCAGTATTGTAATCTTAGGAGAGGTGGTAGTATTGTAACCCCTAGGAGAGATGGCAGTATTGTAACACCTAGGATAGATGGCAGTATTGTAACCCCTAGGAGAGGCGGCAGTATTGTAACACCTAGGAGAGGTGGCAGTATTGTAACACCTAGGAGAGGTGGCAGTATTGTAACCCCTAGGAGAGGTGGCAGCATTGTAACACCTAGAAGAGGTGGCAGTATTGTAACACCTAGGAGAGGTGGCAGTATTGTAACACCTAGGAGAGGTGGCAGTATTGTAACACCTAGGATAGATGGCAGTATTGTAACCCCTAGGAGAGGCGGCAGTATTGTAACACCTAGGAGAGGTGGCAGTATTGTAACCCCTAGGAGAGGTGGCAGTATTGTAACACCTATGAGAGGTGGTAGTATTGTAACCCCTAGGAGAGGTGGTAGTATTGTAACCCCTAGGAGAGGTGTCAGTATTGTAACCCCTAGGAGAGGCGGCAGTATTGTAACCCCTAGGAGAGGTGGCAGTATTGTAACCCCTAGGAGAGGTGGCAGTATTGTAACCCCTAGGAGAGGCGGCAGTATTGTAACCCCTAGGAGAGGTGGTAGTATTGTAACCCCTAGGAGAGGTGGCAGTATTGTAAAACCTAGGAGAGGTGGCAGTATTGTAAAACCTAGGAGAGGTGGCAGTATTGTAACCCCTAGGAGAGGTGGCAGTATTGTAAAACCTAGGAGAGGTATCAGTATTGTAACCCCTAGAAGAGGTGGTAGTATTGTAACCCCTAAGAGAGGTCACAGTATTGTAACACCTAGGAGAGGTGGCAGTATTGTAACCCCTAGGAGAGGTAGCACTATTGTAACCCCTTAGGAGAGATGACACTACTGTAATCTCCTGGAAGAGGTGGCAGTATTGTAACCCCTAGGAGAGGTGTCAGTATTGTAACCCTTGGAAGAGGTGGCAGTATTGTAACCCCTAGGAGAGGTGGCAGTATTGTAACCCCTAGGAGAGGTGGCAGACCTAGGAGAGGTGGCAGTATTGTAACACCTAGGAGAGATGGCAGTATTGTAACCCCTAGGAGAGTTGGCAGCTTTGTAACACCTAGAAGAGGTGGCAGTATTGTAACACCTAGGAGAGATGGCAGTATTGTAACCCCTAGGTGAGGTGGCAGTATTGTAACACCTAGAAGAGGTGGCAGTATTGTAACACCTAGGAGAGGTGGCAGTATTGTAACACCTAGGAGAGGTGGCAGTATTGTAACCCCTAGGAGAGGCGGCAGTATTGTAACACCTAGGAGAGATGGCAGTATTGTAACCCCTAGGAGAGGTGGCAGTATTGTAACACCTAGGAGAGGTGGTAGTATTGTAACCCCTAGGAGAGGTAGCAGTATTGTAAAACCTAGGAGAGGTGGCAGTATTGTAACCCCTAGGAGAGGAGGCAGTATTGTAAAACCTAGGAGAGGTATCAGTATTGTAACCCCTAGAAGAGGTGGTAGTATTGTAACCCCTAGGAGAGGTCGCAGTATTGTAACACCTAGGAGAGGTGGCAGTATTGTAACCCCTAGGAGAGGTAGGACTATTGTAACCCCTTAGGAGAGATGACACTACTGCAATCTCCTGGAAGAGGTGGCAGTATTGTAACCCCTAGGAGAGGTGGCAGTATTGTAACACCTAGGAGAGGTGGCAATATTGTAACCCCTAGGAGAGGTGGCAGACCTAGGAGAGGTGTCAGTATTGTAACCCTTGGAAGAGGTGGCAGTATTGTAACCCCTAGGAGAGGTGGCAGACCTAGGAGAGGTGGCAGTATTGTAACACCTAGGAGAGGTGGCAGTATTGTAACCCCTAGGAGAGTTGGCAGTATTGTAACCCCTAGGTGAGATGGCAGTATTGTAACCCCTAGAAGAGGTGGCAGTATTGTAACCCCTAGGTGAGATGGCAGTATTGTAACCCCTAGGAGAGGTGGCAGTATTGTAACGCCTAGAAGAGGTGGCAGTATTGTAACCCCTAGAAGAGTTGGCAGTATTGTAACCCCTAGGAGAGGTGGCAGTATTGTAACCCCTAGGAGAGGTGGCAGTATTGTAACCCCTAGAAGAGGTGGCAGTATTGTAACCCCTAGGAGAGGTGGCAGTATTGTAACCCCTAGGAGAGGTGGTAGTATTGTAACACCTAGGAGAGATGGCACTATTGTAACCCCTAGGAGAGTTGGCAGTATTGTAATCCCTAGGAGAGGTGGCAGTATTGTAACCCCCGGGAGAGGTGGCAGTATTGTAATCCCTAGGAGAGGTGGCAGTATTGTAACACCTAGAAGAGGTGGCAGTATTGTAACACCTAGGAGAGGTGGCAGTATTGTAATCCCTAGGAGAGGTGGCAGTATTGTAACCCCCAGGAGAGGTGGCAGTATTGTAATCCCTAGGAGAGGTGGCAGTATTGTAACACCTAGAAGAGGTGGCAGTATTGTAACACCTAGGAGAGGTGGCAGTATTGTAATCCCTAGGAGAGGTGGCAGTATTGTAACCCCTAGGAGAGGTGGCAGTATTGTAATCCCTAGGAGAGGTGGCAGTATTGTAACCCCTAGAAGAGGTGGCAGTATTGTAACCCCTAGAAGAGGTGGCAGTATTTTAACACCTAGGAGATGTGGCAGTATTGTAACACCTAGAAGAGATGGCAGTATTGTAACACCTAAAAGAGGTGGCAGTATTGTAACCCCTAGGAGAGGTGGCAGTATTGTAACACCTAGAAGAGGTGGCAGTATTGTAACCCCTTGGAGAGGTGGTAGTATTGTAACCCCATAGGAGAGGTGGCAGTATTGTAACCCCTAGGAGAGGTGGCAATATTGTAACCCCTAGGAGAGGTGGTAGTATTGTAACCCCTATGAGAGGTGGCAGTATTGTAACCCCTAGGAGAGGTGGCAGTATTGTAACCCCTATGAGAGGTGGCAGTATTGTAACCCCTAGGAGAGGTGGCAGTATTGTAACCCCTAGGAGAGGTGGCAGTATTGTAACACCTAGGAGAGGTGGCACTGCACGTTGTTTCATCATATAGGATTGCGTTGCTCTTTCATGGGATGATCTTTTCTTGTAATGGCAATCATTTGGGCTATTGAATGATATGTGTTATGAAATTGCCATCAACATTTTTGTTTAAAAAAAATCTGATTTCGCACATTCAATTAATCTCAAACTCAAACACCAAAATAATAATAATGTATTCTTTAAAAAAAAGGATTTTGGTGACAAATTAGGTTTTAAATGACTGTATGTTAGATAGCCAGGGCAGAGCGAACTCTATTCTCACCCCCATCTCTCTATGTCTCCACCACTGTTCTCTCTGCTCTCATCCCATAGGGCACTGTGAACAAGCAACTGTAAGCCCCACCTCTCCTAGATGCCACTGTTCTCACTGTTCTCATCCCATAGGGCACTGTGAACAAGCAACTGTGAGCCCCACCTCTCCTAGATGCCACTGTTCTCACTGTTCTCATCCCATAGGGCACTGTGAACAAGCAACTGTGAGCCCCACCACTCCTAGATGCCACTGTTCTCACTGTTCTCATCCCATAGGGCACTGTGAACAACCAACTGTGAGCCCCACCTCTCCTAGATGCCACTGTTCTCTCTGTTCTCATCCCGTAGGGCACTGTGAACAAGCAACTGTGAGCCCCACCTCTCCTAGATGCCACTGTTCTCTCTGTTCTCATCCCATAGGGCACTGTGAACAAGCAACTGTGAGCCCCACCTCTCCTAGATGCCACTGTTCTCACTGTTCTCATCCCATAGGGCACTGTGAACAACCAACTGTGAGCCCCACCACTCCTAGATGCCACTGTTCTCACTGTTCTCATCCCATAGGGCACTGTGAACAAGTGCTAAAGTGAAAGCCATCCTATCCTCTCTTGGGGAATGCTGCTTTTTAGTTAGCTTTGCGACAGTATCAAGAAGACATTTTGGATTGTTCTTATTTTCCCCAATTAAGTTGGAAAAATAGGATGATCGAGCAGCAGTGAGGGCTCTTCGATACTGCACGGTACTGTCTTTCCGAGCTAGTCGGAAGACTTCCAGTTTGGTGTGGCGCCATTTCCGATCCAATTTTCTGGAAGCTTGCTTCAGAGCTTGGGTATTTTCTGTATACCAGGGAGCTAGTTTCTTATGACAAATGTTTTTAGTTTTTAGGGCTGCGACTGCATCTGGGGTATTGCGCAAGGTTAAATTGAGTTCCTCAGTTAGGTGGTTAACAGATTTTTGTCCTCTGACGTCCTTGGGTAGGCAGAAGGAGTCTGGAAGGCATCAAGGAATCTTTGAGTTGTCTGAGAATTTATAGCACGACTTTTGATGATCCTTGGTTGGGGTCTGAGCAGATTATTTGTTGCGATTGCAAACGTAATAAAATGGTGGTCTGATAGTCCAGGATTATGAAGAAAAACATTAAGATCCACAACATTTTTTCCATGGGACAAAACTAGGTCCAGAGTATGACTGTGGCAGTGAGTAGGTCCGGAGACATGTTGGACAAAACCCGCTGAGTCGATGATGGCTCCGAAAGCCTTTTGGAGTGGGTCTGTGGACTTTCCATGTGAATATTTAAGATGCCACTGTTCTCACTGTTCTCATGCCATAGGGCACTGTGAACAGGGAACTGTGAGCTCCACCTCTCCTGGATTGCACTGTTCTCACTGTTCTCATGCCATAGGGCACTGTGAACTGTCCCAAAATGGAAAGATGTTAGCATGCCTTGGGAGACCTTGTTCTTTTTTTAAATCAGAATTGTTTCCCTGTATGATTTTATGCAAATAATCAGAATGTTTTTAGACCTCACTTGACTGTGCAGTCTTTATCCTGCAGGTCTCTGCCAAGCTTTCAACCATATACACCTGTAGACCAGAGAGCTTCACTCCGCCCCAAGAGCTACAAGAGTTACAAGAGTTACAAGAGTTTTCACACTGCACATTACCAATGGGAAACACATTGGGATTTATTCACAAATATGGATTGAATGAACTATATCCTGTCGTTTATACCTCAGAGTTCACAAGTAGGAATCTGAAATTATCTCTGCCAATATGTATTTGTTGTGTGTGTGTGTGTGTGTGTGTGTGTGTGTGTGTGTGTGTGTGTGTGTGTGTGTGTGTGTGTGTGTGTGTGTGTGTGTGTGTGTGTGTGTGTGTGTGTGTGTGTGTGTGTGTGTGTGTGTGTGTGTGTGTGTGAGAGAGTATGTGTGTGCATGCATGCGCACAAGTGACCATTGTAGTGTGGAGAGGAGGTCAATATAAATATTCATGAAACAGATTTGCAATGCCCCGTAAG
>NC_074702.1:36381795-36414295 GCF_029448725.1 Salvelinus fontinalis | reverse complement strand
ATAATAGAGTTTTAAAGGTAATTCACAGGTTGAGCCGGAATGCGCAGCATTAATTATGAATGCGATCTGAGAACGTTGGGGAAAATGTTTTTAAAGGCGCATCGTCAGCTAGCTATATAGTGCTCTGCCCTATAGCATGCCTTGGATTGAATCCCGGCCTTTCAATCTTTAACCTTGCTGGCCTGTGTTTATTTTCTCCCTGAGTGCTGTTAAGACAATGGTCTGGTCTAGCGGTGCTGTCTGTTCACAGAGCCTAATTGGCCACAGCTTTGTTTGTACTGCAGTTGTTGAGAATTCATTTGGTGCATCGTGTATCCTCTCTCTCCCTGTGTGCTGACAATCTGCAGGGCTGCAGACAGTTCCACGCTCTAATCTCCTTAGAAGTACTCAGCAGAATGCAGCTAGCTAGCGCCCTAGTGCATATTCAGCTAGGGCAGTGCTGCTGTGTGGAAAGCAAGCTAGCTAGCTCACAGCCTGCCTGCTGCCAGTTTTTTAACCGCTTTGTTCCAACCTCAGGGAAACTCCAGTGGTTAGGTGACTGTAGGCAGAATTCTCATGTGGAAACATTAAATGTTTGATGTTTGTGACATGGTATGCGCGACCTAAGGCAATAGCTTCTTTATCTACAGTGTATGCTGAATATCTCTAATAAAAGTAGTGGCTAATATGATAGGTACGTGACCGGTCATTTGATAGCAACATGCATAGCAACCAGACCCTGAAGACAAGCAAAACAAAACTGTCAAATGTATTGTATATTTTCTCCTCTAATTAGTTAGTGATGTACATACTGTGGGAATAGCAAAGGTGTCTCCATTGACGTCACAATGTCAACAAATGTGTTTTTCACAGATCACAGTGTTAGTGTAAATTACTTGGATTAAAGGAAAGTAGAAGAGAGGACTCTGTGCTTTCAGCAGCAGTAGTAGTTGACCCATCCAACTTTTATGGTGGATTTTCTTGGTTTTAGATTTAAGAGAGTACCATCTGGGATGTGATTTCCCTGAATCCAGGCCAAAGCCAGGCCGGGCCTGGCAGTCTAAAAGAAGCTCTGTAATTACTACAAACTGGTTAGCCACCGTCTACCACAGCTCCTCGCAGGACCACCATTTACTGGAAATCCAGCCCCAAGCAACCCCAGCCCCAGCCCCGGCACCACAGCTTCTGCCCCAGCCCCAGCCCCAGTCCCAACCTTAGCCCGAGCTACAGGCCCACAGCTTCTGCCCCAGCCCCAGTCCCAACCTTAGCCCAAGCTACAGGCCCAGAACTTCAGCCCCAGCTACAGGTCCCCAGCCCAAGCTACAGGTCCCCAGCCCCAGCTACAGCTCCCCAGCCTTAGCCCCAGCTACAGGTCCCCAGCCCCAGCTACAGCTCCCCAGCCTTAGCCTCAGCCCCAGCCCCAGCTCCCCAGCCTTAGCCCCAGCCTCAGCTACAGCTCCCCAGCCTTAGCCCCAGCCTCAGCTAAAGCTCCCCAGCCTTATCCCCAGCTACAGCTCCCAAGCCCCAGCCCCAGCTACAGCTCCACAGCCCCAGCAACTGTACAGCTCCCCATCCCCAGCTACAGCTCCACAGCCCCAGGTCCCCAGCCCCAGCTAAAGGTCCCCAGCCTTAGCCCCAGCTACAGCTCCCCAGCCCCAACAACTGTACAGCTCCCCAGCCCCAGCTACAGGTCCCCAGCCCCAGCTACTGGTCCCCAGCCTTAGCCCCAGCCTCAGCTACAGCTCCCCAGCCTTAGCCCCAGCTACAGGTCCCCAGCCCCAGCTACAGCTCCCCAGCCTTATCCCCAGCTACAGCTCCACAGCCTTAGCCCCAGCTACAGCTCCACAGCCTTAGCCCCAGCTACAGGTCCCCAGCACCAGCTACAGGTCCCCAGCCCCAGCTACAGGTCCCCAGCCTTAGCCCCAGCCTCAGCTACAGCTCCCCAGCCTTAGCCCCAGCTACAGCTCCCCAGCCCCAGCTACAGCTCCCCAGTCCCAGCTACAGGTCCCCAGCCCCAGCTACAGATCCACAGCCCCAGCTACAGCTCCACAGCCCCAGCTACAGCTCCCCAGCCCCAGCCCCAGCTACAGATCCACAGCCCCAGCTACAGCTCCACAGCCCCAGCTACAGCTCCACAGCCCCAGCTACAGGTCCCCAGCTACAGGTCCCCAGCTACAGGTCCCCAGCTACAGGTCCCCAACACCAGCTACAGCTCCCCAACCTTAGCCCCAGCTACAGCTCCCCAGCCGTAGCCCCAGCCCCACAGCTTCTGCCCCATCCCCATGCAGTCCCGGCCCAGCACCAAACCCCAGCCCAGGCTGCTTTGGTAGGCCAGACCCCTGGTGACGGCAAGGCAAGGCAAGGCTCCAACCTCCAACCGTGGGCTTAACATGACCTGTAGGAGAGCCTATTGACACGCTGCCTGGCCTGCTAGAATGCTAGGATAGCACCTCCTCCTCTTCCTCCTCCTGATCCCATGGAAAGAACAACATGAGCCATGCCACTGCAAGACACTGGATTCAGATATCATTGTCAGACAAAGGAAAGTGAACGACTGTTTCCAATACATATTTGCAGTAGATTCAATTACCAATCATTCGTTTCCCTCTGTCTCTGTCTTTCACAGATGGCAATGGTGTCGTGTAGGAGAGGTAGATTGTATTAGCAACAGGGAGCGATTTGACAGTGTGCACACTGACTGCTCATGGACTGGATTCTGTGCCAGAACGCTTGATTTATCCTCCTGGATCCCAAATTCAAAACATAACACTTCAGCCTGCCAGCATATAAACCGGGAGTGGAAATTAAGGCCATGCTTAACAAATCATGGGAAACCATCGCTCAAGTAAACAAGAAATCTGTAAACAAGGATAGATATAATTCCAGTTTATTATAACAACATTTAGTCACATTATAATCTAGAATACTGTATAATAGTCAGTTCATCTGTAATAAGGATTTATATATACGGCTATCTAACATTTTAAGAAGATTAAACTTTTTGTTGCATACAGTTTTAAATGAAACATCCCATTTGAGACCAAATTCATTCACCCATCATTTGATCTCAAAATCAAATGAAATGCCAGTACTGTGTATGATACAGGCAAGGGACTTCCCAGCGTAGACTATGTCCGACGAGGCCTCAGTAACAGCAGACAGAACTAACCTAAAGAGACCATCTGTTGACCTGAGCCTAGCTACTCAGCTCATATATAAACAAACCTGTCTTGTGCTCTGACGGAGTCCTCCAGACCTGACCTGGGATCAAATAGCATTTCGTTTCTTTCAAACACTTTGAGCGTTTGATTGAGGCTGATGTGCCAGCCAGGTGGGCGGGGTTCACCGTTTTATGTGCCAGCCAGGTGGGCGGGGTTCACCGTTTCATGTGCCAGCCAGGTGGGCGGGGTTCACCGTTTCATGTGCCAGCCAGGTGGGCGGGGTTCACCGTTTCATGTGCCAGCCAGGTGGGCGGGGTTCACCGTTTTATGTGCCAGCCAGGTGGGCGGGGTTCACCGTTTCATGTGCCAGCCAGGTGGGCGGAGTTCACCGTTTTATGTGCCAGCCAGGTGGGCGGAGTTCACCGTTTCATGTGCCAGCCAGGTGGGCGGGGTTCACCGTTTTATGTGCCAGCCAGGTGGGCGGAGTTCACCGTTTCATGTGCCAGCCAGGTGGGCGGAGTTCACCGTTTTATGTGCCAGCCAGGTGGGCGGAGTTCACCGTTTCATGTGCCAGCCAGGTGGGCGGAGTTCACCGTTTCATGTGCCAGCCAGGTGGGCGGGGTTCACCGTTTTATGTGCCAGCCAGGTGGGCGGAGTTCACCGTTTCATGTGCCAGCCAGGTGGGCGGGGTTCACCGTTTTATGTGCCAGCCAGGTGGGCGGAGTTCACCGTTTCATGTGCCAGCCAGGTGGGCGGAGTTCACCGTTTCATGTGCCAGCCAGGTGGGCGGAGTTCACCGTTTCATGTGCCAGCCAGGTGGGCGGGGTTCACCGTTTTATGTGCCAGCCAGGTGGGCGGAGTTCACCGTTTTATGTGCCAGCCAGGTGGGCGGAGTTCACCGTTTTATGTGCCAGCCAGGTGGGCGGGGTTCACCGTTTTATGTGCCAGCCAGGTGGGCGGAGTTCACCGTTTTATGTGCCAGCCAGGTGGGCGGAGTTCACCGTTTTATGTGCCAGCCAGGTGGGCGGGGTTCACCTTCAGTACAGTATAGATACCCAGGTAGCAGCAGACAGTGACCTACAGTACAGTATATATACCCAGGTAGCAGCAGACAGACAGTTACCTACAGTACAGTATAGATACCCAGGTAGCAGCAGACAGTGACCTACAGTACAGTATATATACCCAGGTAGCAGCAGACAGACAGTTACCTACAGTACAGTATAGATACCCAGGTAGCAGCAGGCAGACAGTGGCCTACAGTACAGTATATATACCCAGGTAGCAACAGACAGACAGTGACCTACAGTACAGTATAGATACCCAGGTAGCAGCAGACAGACAGTGACCTACAGTACAGTATAGATACCCAGGTAGCAGCAGACAGACAGTGACCTACAGTACAGTATAGATACCCAGGTAGCAGCAGACAGACAGTGACCTACAGTACAGTATAGATACCCAGGTAGCAGCAGACAGACAGTGACCTACAGTACAGTATAGATACCCAGGTAGCAGCAGACAGACAGTGACCTACAGTACAGTATAGATACCCAGGTAGCAGCGGACAGACAGAGACCTACAGTACAGTATAGATACCCAGGTAGAAGCAGATAGACAGTGACCTACAGTACAGTATAGATACCCAGGTAGCAGCAGACAGACAGTGACCTACAGTACAGTATAGATACCCAGGTAGCAGCAGACTGACAGTGACCTACAGTACAGTATAGATACCCAGGTAGCAACAGACAGACAGTGACCTACAGTACAGTATAGATACCCAGGTAGCAGCAGACAGACAGTGACCTACAGTACAGTATAGATACCCAGGTAGCAACAGACAGACAGTGACCTACAGTACAGTATAGATACCCAGGTAGCAGCAGACAGACAGTGACCTACAGTACAGTATAGATACCCAGGTAGCAGCAGACAGACAGTGACCTACAGTACAGTATAGATACCCAGGTAGCAGCAGACAGACAGAGACCTACAGTACAGTATAGATACCCAGGTAGCAGCAGACAGACAGAGACCTACAGTACAGTATAGATACCCAGGTAGCAACAGACAGACAGTGACCTACAGTACAGTATAGATACCCAGGTAGCAGCAGACAGACAGTGACCTACAGTACAGTATAGATACCCAGGTAGCAGCAGACAGACAGTGACCTACAGTACAGTATAGATACCCAGGTAGCAGCAGACAGACAGAGACCTACAGTACAGTATAGATACCCAGGTAGCAGCAGACAGACAGTTACCTACAGTACAGTATAGATACCCAGGTAGCAGCAGACAGACAGTGACCTACAGTACAGTATATATACCCAGGTAGCAGCAGACAGACAGTGACCTACAGTACAGTATATATACCCAGGTAGCAGCAGACAGACAGAGACCTACAGTACAGTATAGATACCCAGGAGGCAGCAGACAGACAGTGACCTACAGTACAGTATAGATACCCAGGTAGCAGCAGACAGACAGTGACCTACAGTACAGTATAGATACCCAGGTAGCAGCAGACAGACAGTGACCTACAGTACAGTATGTATACCCAGGTAGCAACAGACAGACAGAGACCTACAGTACAGTATAGATACCCAGGTAGCAGCAGACAGACAGTGACCTACAGTACAGTATAGATACCCAGGTAGCAGCAGACAGACAGAGACCTACAGTACAGTATAGATACCCAGGTAGCAGCAGACAGACAGAGACCTACAGTACAGTATAGATACCCAGGTAGCAACAGACAGACAGTGACCTACAGTACAGTATAGATACCCAGGTAGCAGCAGACAGACAGTGACCTACAGTACAGTATAGATACCCAGGTAGCAGCAGACAGACAGTGACCTACAGTACAGTATAGATACCCAGGTAGCAGCAGACAGACAGAGACCTACAGTACAGTATAGATACCCAGGTAGCAGCAGACAGACAGTTACCTACAGTACAGTATAGATACCCAGGTAGCAGCAGACAGACAGTGACCTACAGTACAGTATATATACCCAGGTAGCAGCAGACAGACAGTGACCTACAGTACAGTATATATACCCAGGTAGCAGCAGACAGACAGAGACCTACAGTACAGTATAGATACCCAGGAGGCAGCAGACAGACAGTGACCTACAGTACAGTATAGATACCCAGGTAGCAGCAGACAGACAGTGACCTACAGTACAGTATAGATACCCAGGTAGCAGCAGACAGACAGTGACCTACAGTACAGTATAGATACCCAGGGAACAGCAGACCTCTAATCCTAACAGATGGGTCACGATGAGCCCCATACGTCTAGCTAATAGCTTCCCTCTGACGTCAACCTAACCTACAGTACCTCAGCCTGCTGCCTTTTCCCACTCCCCAGCACGTCACCTGGAAGATTTCCATCCATCTCCAAAACAGAACCTGGGGAACCATACAACCATCTGATCCTGGGGCCCCCTATATCCCAGGTTTGGCTATGTTTGGATAGGTCAGGTCAGGTCAGGTTGGGGGGAGGGGGGCTTGTTGTAGAGGCACCTGGGTAGTGACGGAGGCACCGGAGCGTGGCATATTGTCAGCCTGGGTGGCGTGGTCAGGGGACGGGGCGGCGTAGGGTCAGGTGTGGGCCATGCCAGCCTCAACCATGGCCCTCAGATGAAGGACCTCTTGGATAGAAAATGGAACCCCTGAGGAGTGTCTGTTCATTTGGTTTTGATGTTGCTTTACCTTGAGCACAACTCAAATATGATGAACACATCTTGAATGCTCAGGGAGACATGATCTCTAAAGGGATTATCATGATCACTTTTAGAGTTACAAAATATACACATTTTCCACTCAAGTTTGGAGAAATATAGTTTAAATCTATATCCTAGCCAATCATACCCTATGACAGCAATGGGGATCACAAATCACCATTAGGTCCAGAACTGGGAGAATATCTCTGATATTCACCCCTCATCCTCAACAGACCAGGTTTCGGCCCAACGGCACCCTATTCCCTATACAGTGCATTCTGAAAGTTTTCAGACCCCTTGACTTTTTCCACATTTTGTTACATTACAGCCTTATTCTAAAATGAAATTGTATTGAAAAATATGAAATTGTTTTTCCCCCCTCATCAATCTACACACACTACCCCATAATGACGAAGCAAAAATATGGTTTTAGAAATGTTTGCTAATGTATATATAGATATGTAAAAAATGAAATATCACATTTACATAAGTATTCAGACCCTTTACTCAGTGCTTTGTTGAAGCAGCTTTGGCAATGATTACAGCCTTAAGTCTTCTTGGGTATGACACTACAAGCTTGGCACACCTGTATTTGGGGAGTTTCTCCCATTCTTCTCTGCAGATCCTCTCAAGCTCTGTCAGGTTGGGTGGGGAGCATCACTGCGCAGCTATTTTTCGGTCTCTCCAGAGATGTTCGATCGGGTTCAAGTCCGGGCTCTGGTTGGGCCACTCAAGGACATTGAGAGACTTGTTCTGAAGCCACTTCTGCGTTGTCTTGGCTGTGCGCTTAGGGTCGTTGTCCTGTTGGAAGGTGAACCTTCACACCAGTCTGAACCAGTTCGCACCGGTCCTGAGCGTTCTGGAGAAGGTTTTCATCAAGGATCTCTCTGTACTTTGCTCCGTTCATCTTCCCCTTAGTCATGACTAGTCTCCCAATCCCTGCCGTTGAAAAATATCCCCACAGCACGCTTCACCATAGGGATGGTGGCAGGTTTCCTCCAGACGTGACGCCTGGCGTCAGGCCAAAGAGTTCAATCAAGTTGTAGAATGGAATGGAATGGAAATGGAAACAGGATGCATCTGAGCTCAATTTCGAGTCTTATAGCAAAGGGTCTGAATATGTAAATAAAGTTTTTCTGTTTTTTATTTTGAATAGATTTGCAAAAATGTCTAAAAAACTGTTTTTGCTTTGTCATTATGGGGTATTGTGTGTAGATTGAGGAGGGATTTTTAAATCCATTTGAGAATAAGGCTGTAACGTAACAAAATGGGAAAAGGGAATGGGTCTGAATGCTTTCCGAATGCGCTGTATAGTGCACTATCTTTGACCAGAGTCCTATGGGCCCTGGTCCTATGGGTCTTATGGGCCCTGGTTCTATGGGTCCTGGTCCTATGGGTCCTATGGGCCCTGGTCCTATGGAGCCTGGTCCTATGGGCCCTGATACTATAGGTCCTGGTCCTATGGGCCCTGGTCCTATGTGCCCTGGCCCTGGTTCTATGGGCCCTGATCCTATGGGTCCTGGTCCTATGGGCCCTGGCCCTGGTTCTATGGGCCCTGGTTCTATGGAGCCTGGTACCATGTGCCCTGGTCCTATGGGCCCTGGTCCTGGTCCTATGTGCCCTGGTCCTATGGGCCCTGGCCCTGGTCCTGTGGGCCCTGGTCCTATGTGCCCTGGTCCTATGGGCCCTGGCCCTGGTTCTATGGGCCCTGGTTCTATGGAGCCTGGTACCATGTGCCCTGGTCCTATGGGTCCTGGTCCTATGTGCCCTGGTCCTATGTGCCCTGGTCTTGGTTCTATGGGCCCTGGTCCTATGTGCCCTGGTCTTATGGGCCCTGGCCCTGGTTCTATGGGCCCTGGACCTATGTGCCCTGGTCCTATGTGCCCTGGTCCAGCCTCCCAGGTGGCGCAGTGGTCTAGGGCACTGCATCGCAGTGCTAGCTGCGCCACCAGAGTTTCTGGGTTCGCGCCCAGGCTGGGCTGGGTTCGGGCCCAGGCTCTGTCGCAGCAGGCCGCAACCGGGAGGTCCGTGGGGCGACGCACAATTGGCATAGCGTCGTCCGGGTTAGGGAGGGTTTGGCCGGTAGGGATATCCTTGTCTCAGTATGTAAAATGTAATATGTAATATGTAATATGTAAAATGTAATAAAATGTATGCACTCTACTGTAAGTCGCTCTGGATAAGAGCGTCTGCTAAATGACTAAAATGTAAATGTAAATGTCCTATGGGCCCTGGCCCTGGTTATATGGGTCCTGGTCCTATGGGTCTTATGGGCCCTGGTTCTATGGGTCCTGGTCCTATGGGTCCTATGGGCCCTGGTCTTATGAAGCCTGGTCCTATGGGCCCTGATACTACTGGTCCTGGTCCTATGGGCCCTGGTCCTATGTGCCCGGGCCCTGATCCTATGGGCCCTGATCCTATGGACCCTGGTCCTATGTGCCCTGGTCCTATGGGCCCTGGCCCTGGTTCTATGGGCCCTGGTTCTATGGAGCCTGGTACCATGTGCCCTGGTCCTATGGGTCCTGGTCCTATGGGCCCTGGTCCTATGTGCCCTGGTCCTATGTGCCCTGGTCCTGGTCCTATGTGCCCTGGCCCTGGTTATATGGGTCCTGGTCCTATGGGTCTTATGGGCCCTGGTTCTATGGGTCCTGGTCCTATGGGTCCTATGGGCCCTGGTCCCATGGAGCCTGGTCCTATGGGCCCTGGTCCTATGGAGCCTGGTCCTATGGGCCCTGATACTATGGGTCCTGGTCCTATGGGCCCTGGTCCTATGTGCCCTGGCCCTGGTTCTATGGGCCCTGATCCTATGGGTCCTGGTCCTATGTGCCCTGGTCCTATGGGCCATGGTCCTGGTCCTATGTGCCCTGGTCATATGGGCCCTGGCCCTGGTCCTATGGGCCCTGGTCCTATGTGCCCTGGTCCTATGGGCCCTGGCCCTGGTTCTATGGGCCCTGGTTCTATGGAGCCTGGTACCATTTGCCCTGGTCCTATGGGTCCTGGTCCTATGGGCCCTGGTCCTATGTGCCCTGGTCCTATGGGTCCTGGTCCTATGGGCCCTGGTCCTATGGGTCCTGGTCCTATGGGTCCTGGTCCTATGGGCCCTGGTCCTATGTGCCCTGGTCCTATGGGCCATGGTCCTGGTCCTATGTGCCCTGGTCATATGGGCCCTGGCCCTGGTCCTATGGGCCCTGGTCCTATGTGCCCTGGTCCTATGGGCCCTGGCCCTGGTTCTATGGGCCCTGGTTCTATGGAGCCTGGTACCATGTGCCCTGGTCCTATGGGTCCTGGTCCTATGGGCCCTGGTCCTATGTGCCCTGGTCCTATGGGTCCTGGTCCTATGGGCCCTGGTCCTATGGGTCCTGGTCCTATGGGCCCTGGTCCTATGTGCCCTGGTCCTATGGGTCCTGGTCCTATGGGTCCTGGTCCTATGGGTCCTGGTCCTATGGGCCCTTGTCCTATGGGTCCTGGTCCTATGTGCCCTGGTCATATGGGCCCTGGCCCTGGTCCTATGGGCCCTGGTCCTATGTGCCCTGGTCCTATGGGCCCTGGCCCTGGTCCTATGTGCCCTGATCCTATGTGCCCTGGCCTTGGTTATATGGGTCCTGGTACCATGTGCCCTGGTCCTATGGGTTCTGGTCCTATGGACCCTGATACTATGGGTCCTGGTCCTATGGGCCCTGTTTCTATGTGCCCTGGCCCTGGTACTATGGGTCCTGGTCCTATGGGCCCTGTTTCTATGTGCCCTGGCCTTGGTTATATGGGCCCTGGTACCATGTGCCCTGGTCCTATGGGTTCTGGTCCTATGGACCCTGGTACTATGGGTCCTGGTCCTATGGGTCCTGGTCCTATGTGCCCTGGCCCTGGTTATATGGGCCCTGGTCCTATGGGCCCTGGTCAACAGTAGTGCACTATATACAGTTGAAGTCGGAAGTTCACATAAACTTAGTTTGGAGTCTCGCTTTTCAACCACTCCACAAATTTGTTGTTAACAAACTATAGTTTTGGCAAGGAATTTAGGACAACTACGTGGTGCATGACACAAGGAATTTTTCCAACATTTGTTTACAGACAGATTATTTCACTTATAATTCACTGTATCACAAATCCAGTGGGTCAGAAGTTTACATACACTAAGTTGACTGTGCCTTTAAACAGCTTGGAAAATTCCAGAAAATGATGTCATGGCTTTAGAAGCTTCTGATAGGCTAATTGACATAATTTGAGTCAATTGGAGGTGTACATGTGGATGTATTTCAAGGCCTCGCTTCAAACTCAGTGGAAAAATGGGAAAATCAAAAGAAATCAGCCAAGACCTCAGAATTTTTTTGTAGACTTCCACAAGTCTGGTTCATCCTTGGGAGTAATTTCCAAACACCTTAAGGTACCACGTTCATCTGTACAAACAATATTATGCAAGTATTAACACCGTGGGACCACGCAGCCGTCATACCGCTCAGGAAGGAGACGTGTTCTGTCTCCTAGAGATGAATGTACTTTGGTGAAAAATGTTCAAATCAATCCCAGAACAACAGCAAAGGACCTTGTGAAGATGCTGGAGGAAACAGGTCCAAAAGTATCTGTATCCACAGTAAAACGAGTCCTATATCGACATAACCTTAAAGGCCGCTCAGCAAGGAAGAAGCCACTGCTCCAAAACCTCCATAAAAAAGCCAGGCTACGGTTTGCAACTGCACATGGGGACAAAAATCGTACTTTTTGGAGAAATGTCCTCTGGTCTGATGAAACAAATATAGAACTGTTTGGCCATAATGAACATCATTGCTTGGAGGAAAAAGGGGGAGAATTGCAAGCCGAAGAACACCATCCCAACCATGAAGCACGGGGGTGGCAGCATCATGTTGTGGGGGTGCTTTGCTGCAGGAGGGACTGGTGCACTTAACAAAATAGATGGCTTCATGAGGAAGGAAAATTATGTGGATATATTGAAGCAACATCTCAAGACATCAGTCAGGAAGTTAAAGCTTGGTTGCAAATGGGTCTTCCAAATGGACAATGACCCCAAGCATACTTCCAAAGCTGTGGCAAAAGGGCTTAAGACAACAAAGTCAAGGTATTGGAGTGGCCATCACAAAGCCCTGACCTCAATCCTATAGAACATTTGTGGGTAGAACTGAAAAAGCGTGTGCGAGCAAGGAGGCCTACAAACCTGACTCAGTTCACCAGCTCTGTCAGGAGGAATGAGCCAAAATTCACCCAAATTATTGTGGGAAGCTTGTGGAAGGCTACCCAAAACGTTTGACCCAAGATAAAGTGTATGTAAACTTCAGACCCACTGGGAATGTGGTGAAAGAAATAAAAGCTGAAATAAATCATTCTCTCTACTATTATTCTGACATTTCACATTCTTAAAATAAAGTGGTGATCCTAATTTACCTAAGACAGGGAATTCTTACTAGGATTAAATGTCAGGAATTGTGAAAAACTGAGTTTAAATGTATTTGGCTAAGGTGTATGTAAACTTCCGACTTCAACTGTAGGAAGTAGGGTGACATTTGAGACAGACTCATTTTGTGATTCAGGGAGACAGTGAGCCGGGAAGGCAGGGAAGCAGTGAGGCAGGGAGGCAGTGAGGCAGCGAGGTAGCGAGGCAGCCCTTATGGCTGCTACAGCCAGGATAGCAATCAGTGCTCCTCTTCCCCTTCACTTTTGTTTGACTCCTCCGTTTGCACGCAAACCTGAAGCTCACGCCTCCCTGTTCCAGATGGGCAGGCCTGATAAGGCACCGACACAGTGGGCCTATCAGATCTGCCCTGCTCTGCACCGCACTGAGGTAATAATGTGGATAAACCATAGGGCAGATATGAGCTCCACCATCAGATGAAAGTGCGTCATAAATAAGATTTTGTTCTCTGCCTGACTTCTCTGGATAAATTAAATAAATTAAATCAGGGTACGTTCCTTGACGATTCAGGAGGTCATGCGATACACAGTGATCAAATTGGACAAATAGGAAGAAAGTCTTACTCAACACTGTTTAGGCCTATTCACCACCATATGTTGTCCATACCAATACACTGTCCATACCAATACACTGTCCACACCCATACACTGTCCACACCCATACACTGTCCATACCAATACACTGTCCATACCAATACACTGTCCACACCAATACACTGTCCATACCAATACACTGTCCATACCAATACACTGTCCATACCAATACACTGTCCATACCAATACACTGTCCATACCAATACACTGTCCATACCAATACACTGTCTATACCAATACACTGTCCATACCAATACACTGTCCACACCAATACACTGTCCATACCAATACACTGTCCATAACAATACACTGTCCACACCAATACACTGTCCACACCAATACACTGTCTATACCAATACACTGTCCATACCAATACACTGTCCATACCAATACACTGTCCACACCAATACACTGTCCACACCAATACACTGTCTATACCAATACACTGTCCACACCAATACACTGTCCATGCCAATACACTGTCCATACCAATACACTGTCTATACCAATACACTGTCCATACCAATACACTGTCCATACCAATACACTGTCCATACCAATACACTGTCTATACCAATACACTGTCCATACCAATACACTGTCCACACCAATACACTGTCCATACCAATACACTGTCCACACCAATACACTGTCCACACCAATACACTGTCTATACCAATACACTGTCCATACCAATACACTGTCCACACCAATACACTGTCCATACCAATACACTGTCCATACCAATACACTGTCCATACCAATACACTGTCTATACCAATACACTGTCCACACCAATACACTGTCCATACCAATACACTGTCCATACCAATACACTGTCTATACCAATACACTGTCCATACCAATACACTGTCCACACCAATACACTGTCCACACCAATACACTGTCCATACCGATTCACTGTCTATACCAATATACTGTCCATACCAATACACATGTCAATACTCTGTCAGGACCAACAACAATAACGGAGAACGTCTATGGAAGATTTAGGGTGCGTCCCACATGACACCAGATTCCAATAATAGTGGATTACTTTTGACTAAAGTATTGCCCTGTAAAGGGAATAGGGTGCCATTTTGACACAGATTTCTATGGACGGTGAGCCAAGCTGGTCAGGGCTGTCATTCGCTGATAGCAGTGGTGAGAAAGGTCATGTTCCTGATAGACATCTAACCTGAGGCAGTAGCTGATTGAGGTTGGCATGTTGCTCTAATTGGTCCACTGAAGGACAGACACTATGCTCTTAAGAACACTGTATCAACAATGAGCGCATTCCAAATGGTTCCCCATTCCATTTATAGTGCACTACTGTTGACCAGAGTAGGGCACTATAGAGGGACTAGGGCGGCTTTGGAAACGTAACTGACGTTTGACCAGGATGACTCATATCTGCTTGTGATTGGTAGAGCTAGAGTGAGATGTGTGCCATTCTGTCAGCGTTATGCCCTTTAATCTGATTGTATTGACACTTAGTGGCGCTGTCTGCTGAATGACAATACTGAGAGCGAGCACATCCGGAGAGGCTAAAATAAATAAATAAAAACAAATTTACGTGGGTCAATGCAACAGAGGTTTTCATTTGAATTGTATTATCTTATCCTTTAAATGTTGCTATGGAGATAAAACAATGTTTCCTGGTACATAAACGCCACTTTCAGTAAAGGGGATTTAACATCTACTGTGGGTAGACTTTAAAGCATCATTGCTATTCTGGGGAGTAGTTTTTCACGATGACATGTCTGGTGTAGCCTGGCTATAATCATTGAAACGCTGTTCACATTTCACAGCCCATAAACTGTACATGTATTCACTGCCTGTTTCCATGTTCTGCCTGCTGCTCCCTGACCTTCTACCGTCGACACACACAAACACACACACACACACACACACACACACACACACACACACACACACACACACACACACACACACACACACACACACACACACACACACACACACACACACACACACACACACACACACACACACACACACACACACACACACACACACACACACACACACACACACGTCTGACACATCTGAATTCTCTCTCATACGTGGTGAGGAACTCAATGTTGATTTACTCCAGGAATGGTTCTGGAATTTTAATCAGGGTTGTTGTTGTGTGAGACTAGTACTGTGAGGAGGCTATCTTGGCTATAGGGACTTGGTTCCCAGCAGTCACAGGTGCGGTGGGTCCAGTGTGGCTGCTGCCGGCGACCCCGGTCTGCCGCTCCGCTCTGGGGAGAGAGCACAGGTGGCTGGGAGCTGTGCCGGAGCGTAGGGCAGCGCTGTTGCATGTGGCAACGGGCCAACCGCTCACTGAGCATATGCCAGGCCAGGGCCTAGGAGGAGAGACACACCGCACCGGCACTCTGTGCCAGGCACAAACAAACTAGTGATGGAGAGAGAGAGAAAGAGAGGTTTTTCATATGTAAAAATAGCCACACAAACACAGGTCCTTTGGAAGGGAGCATATGCTGCTAGTTGTTTTAGTATTTGTTGTTGATTTTGCTTGGCAGGATATTCCATGTACAGTATGTGTGTGTATGTGACCAAATTTAATGACCAAATAATTGGATATATTTGGATCTCAATCTGATTAAGATAGTGTTACACGTTTGAATAAGTGTCTTATCTGCTAAGTATTCCAAAACAAATGAATTCAAAGATCCTGTGAGACGTCAATTATATTAAAAAAGTCAAAAAGTAATGTTATTCCAGAAGACCAAGGTTCTTTAACTGGGCTTATACAACATGGACCCAAGTCTCTAGATAACTGTGTATTTCAACCCAGAAACAGAGTGAGCGCCAGCTTGTGTTAATATCATATTTCATCAGTTATGTAAATGACATCCTGCTGTTAGAGAAGTGGAACAGGGCTGTGTTCAGGATCCACCCCAAAATGAATGGAAATGAGCTAGCCCGCAGGGCAGTGGATGACCTCCGCCTCGCCTCGCCCGTCGATGATGGGAGCTCTGCTCCCCCGTGCCTCCTTCTACAGCACTCTCTACTCTTGCCTGACAGAGCATTGCCGAGGGGGAGACGTAGCTACACTGCCTCTGTTCTGTTTGGATACAAAAGATGGATTTGGCCAAGTTGTTTATCTGGAAACGTGTTAAAAAAAATCCTTCTTAGTGAACTTAGCAATCCTCTCATTGTGCATCAGCCCTTCAAAGCCAAGCGGCTCAGTACTCACGCATGTCCATCTGCTGTAAGTGTTTCTATCTATTTTTACAACATGGCTGCTGAGGTTTAAATACTTCAAACCCCCCAAAATGTTTATTCAATGAGGGAGAGTGTAATACATGTTTATTCAATGAGGGAGAGTATGATACATGTTTATTCAATGGGTTGAGAGTGTAATAAATGTTTATTCAATGAGGGAGAGTATGATACATGTTTATTCAAGGAGGGAGAGCGTAACAAATGTTTATCCAATGAGGGAGTGTGTAAAAACATTTATTCAATGAGGGAGACAGTAATACATGTTTATTCAATGAGGGAGAGTGTAATACATGTTTATTCAATGAGGGAGAGTGTAATACATGTTTATTCAACGAGGGAGAGTGTGATATATGTTTATTCAATGAGGGAGAGTGTAATACATGTTTATTCAACGAGGGAGAGTGTAATATATGTTTATTCAATGAGGGAGAGTGTAATACATGTTTATTCAATGAGGGAGAGTGTAATACATGTTTATTCAACGAGGGAGAGTGTAATATATGTTTATTCAATGAGGGAGAGTGTAATAAATGTTTATTAAATGAGAAAGAGTATAATACATGTTTATTCATGGAGGGAGAGTGTAATATATGTTTATTCAATGAGGGACAGTGTAATACATGTTTATTCAATGAGGGAGAGTGTAATAAATGTTTATTCAATGAGGGAGAGTGTAATACATGTTTATTCAATGAGGGAGAGTGTAATATATGTTTATTCAATGAGGGAGAGTGTAATACATGTTTATTCAACAAGGGAAAGTGTAATACATGTTTATTCAACAAGGGAGAGTGTAATACATGTTTATTCAATGAGGGAGAGTGTAATACATGTTTATTCAATGAGGGAAAGTGTAATACATGTTTATTCAACGAGGAAGAGTGTAATACATGTTTATTCAATGAGGGAGAGTGTAATTCATGTTTATTCAATGAGGAAGAGTGTAATACATGTTTATTCAACGAGGGAGAGTGTAATACATGTTTATTCAATGAGGAAGAGTGTAATACATGTTTATTCAACGAGGGAGAGTGTAATATATGTTTATTCAATGAGGGAGAGTATGATACATGTTTATTCAATGGGTTGAGAGTGTAATAAATGTTTATTCAATGAGGGAGAGTATGATACATGTTTATTCAAGGAGGGAGAGCGTAATAAATGTTTATCCAATGAGGGAGTGTGTAAAAACATTTATTCAATGAGGGAGAGTGTAATACATGTTTATTCAATGAGGGAGAGTGTAATACATGTTTATTCAATGAGGGAGAGTGTAATATATGTTTATTCAATGAGGGAGAGTGTAATACATGTTTATTCAATGAGGGAGAGCGTAATACATGTTTATTCGAGGGAGAGTGTAATATATGTTTATTAAATGAGGGAGAGTGTAATAAATGTTTATTAAATGAGAAAGAGTATAATACATGTTTATTCAATGAGGGAGAGTGTAATATATGTTTATTCAATGAGGGAGAGTGTAATACATGTTTATTCAATGAGGGAGAGTGTAATAAATGTTTATTCAATGAGGGAGAGTGTAATACATGTTTATTCAATGAGGGAGAGTGTAATATATGTTTATTCAATGAGGGAGAGTGTAATACATGTTTATTCAACGAGGGAAAGTGTAATAAATGGAAGTCAATCAACAAACTGGAGATGCATTGTTGTATGACTGGTGTTGAGAGGTTTGGTTTGGAGTGGGTGGGTAGGTGGAGTTGTCAGAATCCACACCGGTGTTGTATTTTTCCAGTTCCACGCTTTTTCTCTCCATCGTATCTCACTCAGCCTGTGATGAGGCTGTGGGAGACACCGCCCAAGTCCCAAATGGTACCCTATTCCCTATTTAGTGCACTACTTTTGAACAGATCTAGTAAAAAGTAGAACACCATATGAGATAGGGTGCAATTTGGGACACTGACAGCTCCTCTCTGAGGAAACCTAGTTGTCCAGGTGAGAGTGAGACACATCCACTGACAGCTCCTCTCTGAGGAAACCTAGTTGTCCAGGTGAGACACATCCACTGACAGCTCCTCTCTGAGGAAACCTAGTTGTCCAGGTGAGACACATCCACTGACAGCTCCTCTCTGAGGAAACCTAGTTGTCCAGGTGAGATACATCCACTGACAGCTCCTGTCTGAGGAAACCTAGTTGTCCAGGTGAGACACATCCACTGACAGCTCCTCTCTGAGGAAACCTAGTTGTCCAGGTGAGAGTGAGACACATCCACTGACAGCTCCTCTCTGAGGAAACCTAGTTGTCCAGGTGAGAGTGAGACACATCCACTGACAGCTCCTCTCTGAGGAAACCTAGTTGTCCAGGTGAGAGTGAGACACATCCACTGACAGCTCCTGTCTGAGGAAACCTAGTTGTCCAGGTGAGAGTGAGACACATCCACTGACAGCTCCTCTCTGAGGAAACCTAGTTGTCCAGGTGAGACACATCCACTGACAGCTCCTCTCTGAGGAAACCTAGTTGTCCAGGTGAGAGTGAGACACATCCACTGACAGCTCCTCTCTGAGGAAACCTAGTTGTCCAGGTGAGACACATCCACTGACAGCTCCTCTCTGAGGAAACCTAGTTGTCCAGGTGAGACACATCCACTGACAGCTCCTGTCTGAGGAAACCTAGTTGTCCAGGTGAGAGTGAGACACATCCACTGACAGCTCCTCTCTGAGGAAACCTAGTTGTCCAGGTGAGAGTGAGACACATCCACTGACAGCTCCTGTCTGAGGAAACCTAGTTGTCCAGGTGAGACACATCCACTGACAGCTCCTCTCTGAGGAGACCTAGTTGTCCAGGTGAGACACATCCACTGACAGCTCCTGTCTGAGGAAACCTAGTTGTCCAGGTGAGAGTGAGACACATCCACTGACAGCTCCTGTCTGAGGAAACCTAGTTGTCCAGGTGAGACACATCCACTGACAGCTCCTCTCTGAGGAAACCTAGTTGTCCAGGTGAGACACATCCACTGACAGCTCCTCTCTGAGGAAACCTAATTGTCCAGGTGAGAGTGAGACACATCCACTGACAGCTCCTGTCTGAGGAAACCTAGTTGTCCAGGTGAGAGTGAGACACATCCACTGACAGCTCCTCTCTGAGGAAACCTAGTTGTCCAGGTGAGACACATCCACTGACAGCTCCTGTCTGAGGAAACCTAGTTGTCCAGGTGAGAGTGAGACACATCCACTGACAGCTCCTCTCTGAGGAAACCTAGTTGTCCAGGTGAGAGTGAGACACATCCACTGACAGCTCCTGTCTGAGGAAACCTAGTTGTCCAGGTGAGACACATCCACTGACAGCTCCTGTCTGAGGAAACCTAGTTGTCCAGGTGAGACACATCCACTGACAGCTCCTCTCTGATGAAACCTAGTTGTCCAGGTGAGACACATACACTGACAGCTCCTCTCTGAGGAAACCTAGTTGTCCAGGTGAGACACATCCACTGACAGCTCCTCTCTGAGGAAACCTAGTTGTCCAGGTGAGACACATCCACCGACAGCTCCTGTCTGAGGAAACCTAGTTGTCCAGGTGAGATACATCCACTGACAGCTCCTCTCTGAGGAAACCTAGTTGTCCAGGTGAGAGTGAGACACATCCGCTGACAGCTCTTCTCTGAGGAAACCTAGTTGTCCAGGTGAGACACATCCACTGACAGCTCCTCTCTGAGGAAACCTAGTTGTCCAGGTGAGACACATCCACTGACAGCTCCTCTCTGAGGAAACCTAGTTGTCCAGGTGAGAGTGAGACACATCAACTGACAGCTCCTGTCTGAGGAAACCTAGTTGTCCAGGTGAGAGTGAGACACATCCACTGACAGCTCCTGTCTGAGGAAACCTAGTTGTCCAGGTGAGACACATCCACTGACAGCTCCTCTCTGAGGAAACCTAGTTGTCCAGGTGAGACACATCCACTGACAGCTCCTCTCTGAGGAAACCTAGTTGTCCAGGTGAGACACATCCACTGACAGCTCCTCTCTGAGGAAACCTAGTTGTCCAGGTGAGACACATCCACTGACAGCTCCTCTCTGAGGAAACCTAGTTGTCCAGGTGAGACACATCCACTGACAGCTCCTCTCTGAGGAAACCTAGTTGTCCAGGTGAGACACATCCACTGACAGCTCCTGTCTGAGGAAACCTAGTTGTCCAGGTGAGACACATCCACTGACAGCTCCTCTCTGAGGAAACCTAGTTGTCCAGGTGAGAGTGAGACACATCCGCTGACAGCTCCTCTCTGAGGAAACCTAGTTGTCCAGGTGAGAGTGAGACACATCCACTGACAGCTCCTCTCTGAGGAAACCTAGTTGTCCAGGTGAGACACATCCACTGACAGCTCCTCTCTGAGGAAACCTAGTTGTCCAGGTGAGACACATCCACTGACAGCTCCTCTCTGAGGAAACCTAGTTGTCCAGGTGAGAGTGAGACACATCCACTGACAGCTCCTGTCTGAGGAAACCTAGTTGTCCAGGTGAGACACATCCACTGACAGCTCCTCTCTGAGGAAACCTAGTTGTCCAGGTGAGACACATCCACTGACAGCTCCTCTCTGAGGAAACCTAGTTGTCCAGGTGCGACACATCCACTGACAGCTCCTCTCTGAGGAAACCTAGTTGTCCAGGTGAGACACATCCACTGACAGCTCCTCTCTGAGGAAACCTAGTTGTCCAGGTGCGACACATCCACTGACTGCTCCTCTCTGAGGAAACCTAGTTGTCCAGGTGAGAGTGAGACACATCCACTGACAGCTCCTGTCTGAGGAAACCTAGTTGTCCAGGTGAGAGTGAGACACATCCACTGACAGCTCCTCTCTGAGGAAACCTAGTTGTCCAGGTGAGACACATCCACTGACAGCTCCTCTCTGAGGAAACCTAGTTGTCCAGGTGAGACACATCCACTGACAGCTCCTCTCTGAGGAAACCTAGTTGTCCAGGTGCGACACATCCACTCACTGCTCCTCTCTGAGGAAACCTAGTTGTCCAGGTGAGAGTGAGACACATCCACTGACAGCTCCTGTCTGAGGAAACCTAGTTGTCCAGGTGAGAGTGAGACACATCCACTGACAGCTCCTGTCTGAGGAAACCTAGTTGTCCAGGTGAGAGTGAGACACATCCACTGACAGCTCCTCTCTGAGGAAACCTAGTTGTCCAGGTGAGACACATCCACTGACAGCTCCTCTCTGAGGAAACCTAGTTGTCCAGGTGAGACACATCCACTGACAGCTCCTCTCTGAGGAAACCTAGTTGTCCAGGTGAGATACATCCACTGACAGCTCCTCTCTGAGGAAACCTAGTTGTCCAGGTGAGACACATCCACTGACAGCTCCTCTCTGAGGAAACCTAGTTGTCCAGGTGAGACATCTACTGACAGCTCCTCTCTGAGGAAACCTAGTTGTCCAGGTGAGAGTGAGACATATTCATTATCACAGATCCCTCTAAAGGAGCGTGGAATGTTTAGCATTTCAAATGTCTGTCTAATCAACACATCAGTGCTGACTTGTTAGTTATTAATAATGTCTATGTCTTGAAACACAGTGCCTCTAGCTGACGACCAGCTGACTGGTTCCTTGCAAACAGGCTGGTTTGGCTTTAACTACAAATGCATGAGGTGTATCAATTCAAGTATGATACATAAGGATGCATCATGTGATTTCCTAATGAACCTTTAACTGTTTCTCATTCCGGTTAGTTGAAGTAAACACCACAAAAATAAGCACCATAAAGCTACACTATTTTAATCTCAGATTTGTAGTCCAACAACTTTAGTTTAGTATCTTTTTTTTCTCTTGCTAAACATAAGCGTTGTGGATATTGTCCATTGATGTTCCTAATGCCATAAAACAAACTACAAGGTCAATGACAGGGAGACAGTTGTAATCACTTTAACTCCTCTACAAGGTCAATGACAGGGAGACAGTTGTAATCCCTTTAACTCCTCTACAAGGTCAATGACAGGGAGACAGTTGTAATCACTTTAACTCCTCTACAAGGTCAATGACAGGGAGACAGTTGTAATCCCTTTAACTCCTCTACAAGGTCAATGACAGGGAGACAGTTCTAATCCCTTTAACTCCTCTACAAGGTCAATGACAGGGAGACAGTTGTAATCCCTTTAACTCCTCTACAAGGTCAATGACAGGGAGACAGTTGTAATCACTTTAACTCCTCTACAAGGTCAATGACAGGGAGACAGTTCTAATCCCTTTAACTCCTCTACAAGGTCAATGACAGGGAGACAGTTGTAATCCCTTTAACTCCTCTACAAGGTCAATGACAGGAAGACAGTTGTAATCCCTTTAACTCCTCTACAAGGTCAATGACAGGGAGCCAGTTGTAATCACTTTAACTCCTCTACAAGGTCAATGACAGGGAGACAGTTCTAATCCCTTTAACTCCTCTACAAGGTCAATGACAGGGAGACAGTTGTAATCCCTTTAACTCCTCTACAAGGTCAATGACAGGGAGACAGTTGTAATCACTTTAACTCCTCTACAAGGTCAATGACAGGGAGACAGTTCTAATCACTTTAACTCCTCTACAAGGTCAATGACAGGGAGACAGTTCTAATCCCTTTAACTCCTCTACAAGGTCAATGACAGGGAGACAGTTGTAATCCCTTTAACTCCTCTACAAGGTCAATGACAGGAAGACAGTTGTAATCCCTTTAACTCCTCTACAAGGTCAATGACAGGGAGCCAGTTGTAATCACTTTAACTCCTCTACAAGGTCAATGACAGGGAGACAGTTCTAATCCCTTTAACTCCTCTACAAGGTCAATGACAGGGAGACAGTTGTAATCCCTTTAACTCCTCTACAAGGTCAATGACAGGGAGACAGTTGTAATCACTTTAACTCCTCTACAAGGTCAATGACAGGGAGACAGTTCTAATCACTTTAACTCCTCTACAAGGTCAATGACAGGAAGACAGTTGTAATCCCTTTAACTCCTCTACAAGGTCAATGACAGGGAGACAGTTGTAATCCCTTTAACTCCTCTACAAGGTCAATGACAGGGAGCCAGTTGTAATCCCTTTAACTCCTCTACAAGGTCAATGACAGGGAGACAGTTGTAATCCCTTTAACTCCTCTACAAGGTCAATGACAGGGAGACAGTTGTAATCCCTTTAACTCCTCTACAAGGTCAATGACAGGGAGACAGTTGTAATCCCTTTAACTCCTCTACAAGGTCAATGACAGGGAGACAGTTGTAATCCCTTTAACTCCTCTACAAGGTCAATGACAGGGAGACAGTTCTAATCCCTTTAACTCCTCTACAAGGTCAATGACAGGGAGACAGTTCTAATCCCTTTAACTCCTCTACAAGGTCAATGACAGGGAGACAGTTCTAATCCCTTTAACTCCTCTACAAGGTCAATGACAGGGAGACAGTTCTAATCCCTTTAACTCCTCTACAAGGTCAATGACAGGGAGACAGTTGTAATCCCTTTAACTCTTCTACAAGGTCAATGACAGGGAGACAGTTCTAATCCCTTTAACTCCTCTACAAGGTCAATGACAGGGAGACAGTTCTAATCCCTTTAACTCCTCTACAAGGTCAATGACAGGGAGACAGTTGTAATCACTTTAACTCCTCTACAAGGTCAATGACAGGGAGACAGTTGTAATCACTTTAACTCCTCTACAAGGTCAATGACAGGGAGACAGTTCTAATCCCTTTAACTCCTCTACAAGGTCAATGACAGGGAGACAGTTCTAATCCCGTTAACTCCTCTACAAGGT
Organism: Salvelinus fontinalis; assembly: GCF_029448725.1. Lineage (NCBI taxonomy): Eukaryota > Metazoa > Chordata > Actinopteri > Salmoniformes > Salmonidae > Salvelinus > Salvelinus fontinalis. The sequence goes on along the minus strand of NC_074702.1, from coordinate 36,390,405 downwards.
CAATGACAGGGAGACAGTTGTAATCACTTTAACTCCTCTACAAGGTCAATGACAGGGAGACAGTTCTAATCCCTTTAACTCCTCTACAAGGTCAATGACAGGGAGACAGTTCTAATCCCTTTAACTCCTCTACAAGGTCAATAACAGGGAGACAGTCTAATCCCTTTAACTCCTCTACAAGGTCAATGACAGGGAGACAGTTGTAATCACTTTAACTCCTCTACAAGGTCAATGACAGGGAGACAGTTGTAATCACTTTAACTCCTCTACAAGGTCAATGACAGGGAGACAGTTGTAATCACTTTAACTCCTCTACAAGGTCAATGACAGGGAGACAGTTGTAATCACTTTAACTCCTCTACAAGGTCAATGACAGGAAGACAGTTGTAATCCCTTTAACTCCTCTACAAGGTCAATGACAGGGAGACAGTTGTAATCACTTTAACTCCTCTACAAGGTCAATGACAGGGAGACAGTTGTAATCACTTTAACTCCTCTACAAGGTCAATGACAGGGAGACAGTTCTAATCCCTTTAACTCCTCTACAAGGTCAATGACAGGGAGACAGTTCTAATCCCTTTAACTCCTCTACAAGGTCAATGACAGGGAGACAGTTGTAATCACTTTAACTCCTCTACAAGGTCAATGACAGGGAGACAGTTCTAATCCCTTTAACTCCTCTACAAGGTCAATGACAGGGAGACAGTTGTAATCACTTTAACTCCTCTACAAGGTCAATGACAGGGAGACAGTTGTAATCACTTTAACTCCTCTACAAGGTCAATGACAGGGAGACAGTTGTAATCACTGTTCCTTTCTCCATGTGGATGAATCAGATCACACTTCAACGACAACACAAAGGACATGGTGTTCTTGTTTGGAATAGAAATCCCTGGAAAATGGCTTCCGGACATCTTTTCCAACGAGCATGTGTCCCAGTCATCGAAGTCTCATTAGAGAGAGACTATGGAGTAGTTAGAGGCCCTGAAAGGAATGGAAGAGTCAGGACTTTCACTAAATGTAATCTCCCATCAGGCTCAACTGTTCCCCCTCACTCTGACTGATAGATACACATCGACGACAAGAGATAAGATTACAAATGGCGGCAGGCAGAGAGAGAAACAATGTGCCTGCCTACACGGTCGCACATCTTACAATGAAGTGGTAAAATGTGAATCATCTTTGTTTTAAAGTGAACAAGGAACACGTGTTCTGGTTGCATCAGCACAGTTTGACTGAGACTACGTACTGTAGAAGGAGATGTCTTCCTCCATGATGATGAGTGGTTCATTTTGCAATGCCTTCAGAATGTCATCAGGGCCTGCTGAATCAGATTTGCTGAGGCAAAGACCTATTCATCATCATTGCTGAGAATTGATGTCAGTGTTTTTAATTTGGAGTGCTCACGAGAAGGCATTTATATGTCCTTGTTGACTGGAAGTTGTGAGGAAGGAGAAAACTCCCTCTCTGTCCAGAGGGAAATGTCAATACAACACACAGTGCAAAGGTCAACCAATATTAGCGACAGCCACACTGTTTCCACCTCTTCACACTTAACTACCTTCAGCTCCGTTATTATAACATGTGTAGTTAGTAAGCAATAAGGCCTGGGGGGTGTGGTATATGGCCAGTATACCACGGCTAAGGGCTGTTCTTAGACACGACGCATTACTGAGTGCCAGGATACAGCCATTAGCCGTGGTATATTGGCCATATACCATAAACCCCTGAGGTACCTTATTGTTATTATAAACTAGTTACAAATGTAATTCCCGTGTTATACGGTCTGATATACCATGGCTGTCAGCCAATCAGCAGTCAGGGCTGGAACTACCCAGTTTACAATACAGTATATATATTGAGTAAGATAAATAAAACACAAAATACAGGCTTATGAGAGACTTTCCAACAGGTGCCTCCAAAAAGCATGTTTTGATTGAATCAACCTCAGTAAAATCACAACAGAGAGAGAGAGAGAGAGAGAAGAGCATAGCTAGTGATGACAGCTTCCTGTTGGTGTGAAGGGGAGAGGGCGGGAACCAATGGCTGTGCAGTAGCCTCAGAACACTGAACTGGAATCCCAAAAGGCACCCTTTCCCTATATCGTGCACTACTATAGGCACTGGTCAAAAGTAGAGCACTATGTAGGGAATAGGGTGCCATTTGGGAGAACTAAGAACTGTTATTTTCACATCACCACCCAGCAGGGAGTCCGCTACACCGAACCGTCTTATTTTCCTCTGTCTTACCACACTATCAGCCTGGATGGGAAATGACCAGAACCTGGAGGATAATGAAAGCCTCACAGCCAGAGAAGTATCTGCCAAATATGTGACAACCATTTATAAATATTCATACCAGTAATTTCAACAATTTCTTTCACATAGCCCATAAAACTGGGAAAATGTAGTAAGCACACAAGATTATTTGCTTAAATATCCACATCTTTTCCCAAAAATCCACATAGTGACATTGAATCACATACCGTCTCTTTAGTTACTATCTAGTTTTCAGTACTTGCTATACGAACCTGTCAGTACAGTGTTGTATTATAAATCAGACAGTCTATTTGTTAATATCCACCTACTTACCAAAGGCCCTATCGTTAATGAATGATGACAACCCACCCCCCGCTGGTTTACCCCAGCCGCCCCCTCCTATCCTGAGCCTCTGCCCCCTACACCCTACACAACACTCAAGCCCCAAGTGGCTTATTGAAATTCCAAAACTAAAACACACACTCAAACACAGTCTCCTGAGTTTGCCGCACATCGTTAGACGAGCACAACCCGGCCCTCCCTCCAGCGACAGAGAGGAGCGAAGTGCTGCCAGCTCTGGCATGGATACGGAACCAGGCTCACACAGGGGAATGGACCCAGGGCTGGAAAAACTTGGCAAGGAATGGCTAGGGGTACCACCTGTGTGGAACGCTTCTGGAACATTCTACTGCTCAGAGACAAGAGGAGGATCAGCTGTGGAGAGAGAGAGGAGACAAGAGGAGGATAAGCTGTGGAGAGAGAGAGGAGACAAGAGCAGGATCAGCTGTGGAGAGATAGAGGAGACAAGAGGAGGATCAGCTGTGGAGAGAGGAGACAAGAGGAGGATCAGCTGTGGAGAGAGAGAGGAGACAAGAGGAGGATAAGCTGTGGAGAGAGAGAGGAGACAAGAGGAGGATCAGCTGTGGAGAGAGAGAGGAGACAAGAGGAGGATCAGCTGTGGAGAGAGAGGAGACAAGAGGAGGATAAGCTGTGGAGAGAGAGAGGAGACAAGAGGAGGATAAGCTGTGGAGAGAGAGAGGAGACAAGAGGAGGATCCGCTGTGGAGAGAGAGAGGAGACAAGAGGAGGATCAGCTGTGGAGAGAGAGAGGAGACAAGAGGAGGATAAGCTGTGGAGAGAGAGAGGAGACAAGAGGAGGATCAGCTGTGGAGAGAGAGAGGAGACAAGAGGAGGATCAGCTGTGGAGAGAGAGAGGAGACAAGAGGAGGATCAGCTGTGGAGAGAGAGAGGAGACAAGAGGAGGATCAGCTGTGGAGAGAGAGAGGAGACAAGAGGAGGATCAGCTGTGGAGAGAGAGAGGAGACAAGAGGAGGATAAGCTGTGGAGAGAGAGAGGAGACAAGAGGAGGATCCGCTGTGGAGAGAGAGAGGAGACAAGAGGAGGATCAGCTGTGGAGAGAGAGAGGAGACAAGAGGAGGATCAGCTGTGGAGAGAGAGAGGAGACAAGAGGAGGATAAGCTGTGGAGAGAGAGAGGAGACAAGAGGAGGATCAGCTGTGGAGAGAGAGAGGAGACAAGAGGAGGATCAGCTGTGGAGAGAGAGAGGAGACAAGAGGAGGATAAGCTGTGGAGAGAGAGAGGAGACAAGAGGAGGATAAGCTGTGGAGAGAGAGAGGAGACAAGAGGAGGATCCGTTGAGGAGACAAGAGGAGGATCAGCTGTGGAGAGAGAGAGGAGACAAGAGGAGGATAAGCTGTGGAGAGAGAGAGGAGACAAGAGGAGGATCAGCTGTGGAGAGAGAGAGGAGACAAGAGGAGGATCAGCTGTAGAGAGAGAGAGGAGACAAGAGGAGGATAAGCTGTGGAGAGAGAGAGGAGACAAGAGGAGGATCAGCTGTGGAGAGAGAGAGGAGACAAGAGGAGGATCAGCTGTGGAGAGAGAGAGGGGACAACCCCCTTGGGTTGTGCCGTGGGGGAGATCTTCGTGGGCTATACTCGGCCTTGTCTCAGGATGGTAAGTTGGTGGTTGGAGGTATCCCTCTAGTGGTGTTGGTTCTGTGCTTTGGCAAATTTGGTGGAGTTATATTTACATTTACATTTTAGTCATTTAGCAGACGCTCTTATCCAGAGCGACTTACAGTAGAGTGCATACATTTTTATTAAATTTTTTACATACTGAGACAAGGATATCCCTACCGGCCAAACCCTCCCTAACCCGGACGACGCTATGCCAATTGTGCGTCGCCCCACGGACCTCCCGGTTGCGGCCGGCTGCGACAGAGCCTGGGCGCGAACCCAGAGACTCTGGTGACGCAGCTAGCACTGCGATGCAGTGCCCTAGACCACTGCGCCACCCGGGAGGTATCCTGCCTGTTTGGCCCTGTCCGGGGGTATCGTCGGACGGGGCCACAGTATCTCCCGACCCCTCCTGTCTCAGCCTCCAGTATTTATGCTGCAGTAGTTTATGTGTCGGGGGGCTAGTCTGAGTATTTCTCCTGTCTTATACGGTGTCATGTTTGACTTTAAGTACGCTCTCTCTAATTCCCTCTCTCTTTTTCTCTCTTTCTTTCTTTCTTTCTTTCTTTCTTTCTTTCTTTCTTTCTTTCTTTCTCTCGGAGGACCTGAGCTCTAGGACCATGCCTCAGGACTACCTGGCCCGATGACTCCTTGCTGTCCCCAGTTCACCTGGCCGTGCTGCTGCTCCAGTTTCAACTGTTCTGCCTGCGTCTATGGAACCCTGACCTGTTCACCGGACGTGTTACCTGTCCCAGACCTGCTGTTTTCAACTCTCTAGAGACAGCAGGAGCGGTAGAGATATTCTGAATGATCGGCTATAAAAAGCCAACTGACATTTACTCCTGAGGTGCTGACCTGTTGCACCCCCTACAACCACTGTGATGATTATTGTTTGACCCTGCTTGTCATCTATGAACATTTGAACATCTTGGCCATGTTCTGTTATAATCTCCAACCGGCACAGCCAGAAGAAGACTGGCCACACCTCATAGCCTGGTTCCTCTCTAGGTTTCTTCCTAGGTCTTGGACTTTCTAGGGAGCTTTTCCTAGCCACCGTGCTTCTACACCTGCATTGCTTGCTGTTTGGGGTTTTAGGCTGGGTTTCTGTACAACACTTTGTGGCATCAGTAAGATGTGCTTTATAAATACATTTGATTGATTGATTGACAATAGGGGGATCAGCTGTGGAAAGAGAGAGGAGACAAGAGGAGGATCAGCTGTGGAGAGAGGAGACAAGAGGAGGATCAGCTGTGGAGAGAGATGAGACACGAGGAGGATCAGCTCTGGAGAGAGGAGACAAGAAGAGGATCAGCTGTGGAGAGAGGAGACAAGAGGAGGATCAGCTGTGGAGAGAGATGAGACACGAGGAGGATCAGCTCTGGAGAGAGGAGACAAGAAGAGGATCAGCTGTGGAGAGAGGAGACAAGAGGAGGATCAGCTGTGGAGAGAGATGAGACACGAGGAGGATCAGCTGTGGAGAGAGGAGACAAGAGGAGGATCAGCTGTGGAGAGAGGAGCCAATTGAAGGATCAGCTGTGGAGAGAGGAGACAAGAGGAGGATCAGCTGTGGAGAGAGGAGACAAGAGGAGGATCAGCTGTGGAGAGAGGAGACAAGAAGAGGATCAGGTGTGAAGAGAGAGGAGACAATTGAAGGATCAGCTGTGGAGAGAGGAGACAAGAGGAGGATCAGCTGTGGAGAGAGAGAGGAGACAAGAGGAGGATCAGCTGTGGAGAGAGAGAGGAGACAAGAGGAGGATCAGCTGTGGAGAGAGAGAGGAGACAAGAAGAGGATCAGCTGTGGAGAGAGAGGAGACAAGAGGAGGATCAGCTGTGGAGAGAGGAGACAAGAGGAGGATCAGCTGCGGAGAGAGGAGACAAGAGGAGGATCAGCTGTAGAGAGAAAGAGGAGACAAGAGGAGGATCAGCTGTAGAGAGAGAAAGAGGAGGATCAGCTGTGGAGAGAGAGGAGACAAGAGGAGGATCAGCTGTGCAGGGCGATCTCAGCCTCTAATCCTCTCTCTCTCTTGTCCTCTCTCTCTCTCTCGTCCTCTTTCTCTTTCTCTCTAATCCTCTCTCTCTCGCTAACCCTCTCTTTTCCTACTCTAAATCCCTCTCTTTTTCTCTCTCTAGTCCTCTCTCTCTCTCTAACCCTCTCTCTTTCTCCTACTCTAACCCTCTCTCTTTCTCCTACTTTAACCCTCTCTCTCTCTAGTCCTCTCTCTTTCTCCTCCTCTTACCCTCTTTCTTCCTCCTCCTCTAACCCCTTCTCTCTCTCTAGTCCTCTCTCTCTCTCTTTCTCCTCCTCTAACCCTCTCTCTTTCTCCTCCTCTAACCCATTCTCTCTCTCTAGTCCTCTCTCTCTCTCTAACCCTCTCTCTTTCACCTCCTCTAACCCTCTCTCTTTCTCCTCCTCTAACCCATTCTCTCTCTCTAGTCCTCTCTCTCTCTAACCCTCTCTCTTTCACCTCCTCTAACCCTCTCTCTTTCTCCTCCTCTAAACTTCTCTCTCTCTAGCCCGTTCTTTTCCTCTGCTCCTTCCCTGCTCCAATAGACTATTACAGGCTTAATTTGGACTCTCACATTGGGATTGTAATAGATCAAAACAAGACAATATTTTAACTCCTCAGGTTAGTTGCTATGTAAACTTATTTTGGTGAAGAAGAGGATTGACGTTGCGGATTCTGTTGTTGCCACAGTGTTCTATTTGAAATACACTCAGCTTTGAACTTTTCATTTTGTCTGTCGCACTCAGGAAGTAAATACATTTAACACCAGTGTAGGGACAGAGAAGTTATTACCCTTGGGGTTATTTGATTTGCTGTGAGTGGAACTCTCAGTTTTGAAAAAGGTACCCCTTCATAAAAGAACTGCAAACATATCATTGAAGTACAGTAAGCTCGTACTATCCCTATGATTAGCTGGCTCCAGTTCATTACATAGAAACTATCTAGAATTACACAGTGACTTTCCACCCACTCCTCCATGGAGCTCTTCTGAGCTAACTTATTTACCAATCTCTCATTTTGATTGCAATCTATTAAGAATTACCTGCCTCCCAGCTCAGTCAGAACAATTACATTGCTCTGCAGTCTGTATTGGAAATCGATAGCTATCTGGGTTCAATCAAGCCCAGGTGATAGTCCTCTTTAACCCAGAGACGCCAGAGATGTCTATTGAAGGTGACGCCGATTGTCACTCGGACTCAATCCGGCCCCGTGTTGTGAGACGGAGAGGGAGCGATCCGCCCGGCAGAATGATTCCTCCACCTGAGTCGCTCCTCAGATCGATGGGAATCGTGTTGTGATTCTCCCGACTCCTCCCTAATTGCTACAGCAGGTGAATGAGGGAGACATTGATTCTGCATGTCTGCCTGGTGTGTTAAGACATCAACAACCCTGCTGTGGCTACTCCATTATCAAGGCGTTTGAACACACAATAACTAATGTTAGCTCATCATGACTGAGAACTGCATGATATTGTAAGGTAAGACAAGGCAAGACTGGTCATCCATACAGTAGAACAATGAACTTAGTGTATTTTGTGTTGTAATCTACTCCTCTGGGATGGCACATGATAAAGTACTGCGTCCCAAATGGTATCCTATTCCCTATATAGTTCACTATAGTTCACTAATTTTGACCAGAGCCCTGTAGGCCCTGGTTAAAATGAATGCAATACATAGGGAATAGTTTGCCATTTAGGACACAGACATTGAAATTCCTTGATTGACACAAGTTGTACTTGAGAAAAGTCATTGTATGGCAACATGCAGCTGGACTTCAGATCCTAAACAAACTGGACAGGAGTAAAGTCCCTTGAATAAAAAACAGATATATTTATAGACTGGTAAATGAATCTAACTCAACATCACAGTGAAGTAGAACAGCTAACAAGACAGCACTCAGCATGAGAGGAGAGGAGAAGGAGAAGGAGAAGGAGAAGGAGAAGGAGAAGGAGAAGGAGAAGGAGAAGGAGAAGGAGAAGGAGAAGGAGAAGGAGAAGGAGGCGGCCTTCCAGCTAAATGTTCACAGAGGATATTGTAATGCCTCTCCACAGCTTCTAGTTTCAGGATCAGATTGGGTTTCTTTCTCACTGCGAGGGAAGGGGATTAAGCTGTCAGCACCACAACAACAAGCAATTACTAACAGCCTTTCAAAAGGGAATTCTGGCACTGATGACAACTCTCTGTGCCGTAGCAGTCATTGGTGGTGACAGTTCACACAAAGAGGCGCGCATGCACCACACCTGAAGTCAAGCGCGAAGGTCTCGCCTGTAAACACAATGCCATCCGTCTTCACACAGACCTCTGGGAATACTTGGCATTTAAAAAGTGGCTGTGTATATCAGGACAGGTTAATGTGCCCGCTTTTCTTTCTTA
>NC_074702.1:36256795-36376795 GCF_029448725.1 Salvelinus fontinalis | reverse complement strand
TCTACTCCCCGATGCCCAGGGGAGTCACTGCCTGTCTCTCTCTGAAACAAACAAACACACACATTAACAACCCAGCCTCTCCTTATGAATTTTGGTCCACTAAAGTTGTATGCAATATATCCCACTAAATAGAACCACCATAAGGGTTCATGTGATTGGGTTGTGCTGGAAAGGACAAGAAGATATTAAAAAGCATACGTTGACATTCTGCACTAAACACTTGATTTCCAGCTGGGGATGATTGTTTATCCGCAATAACAGTTACAGTCATTGTAAATGAAATGGGATGGAATCACACCCCACACGTTTGCTTCTAGTGAAACAACAATCAATACAAAATACAATTCCAATGTACATACAAGGTAAATGTATTTGCTGTGTAAGCTATAATGGTATATTCTATTGTCTCCTTCTGACACCTTTCCATAAAATGGACGCCTGACTAGCAAGAGACAGTGAGTTTTCTGTGTGTCTGTCAGTCTCAGGTGGTCATTTGTAGCCATCATGCTGTCGTGCTGTCGTGCTGACAGAAGGCCTACAGCAGGGTTCCCCAACTGGCAGCCCAAGGGACAAATTTTATTTGCCCCCCCAAGTCTTAAAAAACCCATATATATATATATATATATATATATATATATATATTTGTAATTTTCATTATTGGACATAAAAGACTGTAAAAACACCAGTAAATCAGCTCCAAGCTATTTTCATTTTGTAAATCTGTTCCCAAGTATTCCCACACATAATAGAGAGATACGTGATCGTATACAAATGTAAGCAAGGTTTTAAATGATTATGTTTTATACAAATATTATATCTGTTTGGGCTTCTTGCGGTCAGTTTGCAGTCTACAAATGAATGGAGTTGATGATCCCTGGCCTACAGTATGAGGTAGAGACCACATCTTTACTGTGGCCTGCTGCTGACACATACAAACTGTTTCTTATTCTTTTCACTTTAATTGCTGTGTCTGTATACCAAGCAAACAGAACTAGCTACTACGTTACCATTATCCAGTGAGGATATGTATGGTAAAACCACACATTCACAACCTTTTTTAATTGATCACTTATTCTTAGTAATACATGGCCTGTGTTAGGTGTTAAAAGAGTCAAAAGGGGAATTGTTCCAATTCAGTTTTATTAATTAAAATGTCATTTTTTGTGGTGTTCAAGATGTATTTAAAAAAAAAAAAAATGATGTCTTGCAATTATTAGAAAACAATGATATGATGGTTCAACCCTGAGCTTTATAAGGACCTCTTTATGGACAGCCCACATGGGCTATATTTGGATCCAGTCTGCCTATATTCATTGTCTAACACGGAACATGGACTGTACCATCAAACAGAAGGAGGTGTGAATAAAAAGGCTATATACTGAAATATATTTGTTGTTGTTTTTATGATTTAAATTCAGGGGCCATTTCTCCGGCAGCTCCTCGAATTCATGGGATGCACTCGGTCTAGTTCTTATTCAGCCTGAGCTCCTCGTCTGAGCAGCGTATCGACTGAACCGACAGGAAAAGAGAGAGAGAGAGGGGAAGAGAAAGGAAATAGAGAGAGAGAGGGAGCAGGCTGCTGAAAAATTCATGCCTATGCCAGCTCACTCCATTCTCAGCTCAGCAGGGGCCTGGCTTTGATACTTCACACTCAGAGAAAAAATGCAAATGATTTTTCCTACATAACATGGAGAGAATATATCCCGTGAAAATGATCAAATCTCTGGCCAAACAGTTAATAATATAGTCAGAATAGATTCCAATCTGGGGGGGTTCAGATTCTAGAACAATGTGTTTTATTCAAGGTTTGGACAACGTTGTTCCCACAATCTATTTTTAAGATAAAGGTGCTCGATTTATGTTTCAATAAATTGTTGAAATTGAATATCTCAAGGTCAACCAAATCTGTAAAAATAGATTATTCCAACATTGTAACAGAAACTAAATGAATTCCCAATCTAAAAACTAAAACAATACATATCGTAGTAACCGTAGTAAGTATTTTGGTAAAAAAAATGGATCAAAATCAAAACGATCATCTACCAATGTGAAATCAGAGGCAGAGCCTGAGTCCAATACGCCAATCATTGATGAATTAAAAGTAAGGAGAGGAACGATGGCTTGTGTTAGAGTGCTAGAGGAGGAAATATTGGCTTTGACAGGTAGCACAGTAGGGTCCCTGCGCCGCAGTAAGACTACACATCTATTTTTTCACTCAGACGCTATTTCAGGAATGCTGATGAGATATTCTCCTATGTTTAGAGCTCAGTCCCTCACCAAAGGAAAAGGTTGATTCAACTCTTCAACTCCAACGGCCAAAATGAGCAGCGACATATAAACACCGGTTTCTATATTGTTATTATTACAGTGTTGTGATATAAAACTGGGTCCATTCGATGGAGAATTCAGATTCGTTTTTTCAGAAGTGATGTCAGTGGTTAGTGGTGGGAGGGGTGGAGTTTGGCTGGGGTGTTTCTCTCTCTGTGTGTGTGTGTGTGTGTGTGTGTGTGTGTGTGTGTGTGTGTGTGTGTGTGTGTGTGTGTGTGTGTGTGTGTGTGTGTGTGTGTGTGTGTGTGTGTGTGTGTGTGTGTGTAGGGTGGAGGTTGTGGAGGGTTCGTGGTTTGTGGCTGGTAGGGGTGGAGTATGGCATATGTGTGTTTGTGTGTGTATGTGTTCGTGGGCATATGTGCCTGTGTACGTGTGCACATGTATGCACTGGAGTGTGTGTGTATGTGTGTGTGTGTGTGTGTGTGTGTGTATATAGGGGGGTTGTGGAGGCTGGGTTGGGGTGAGTTAGGGGAGCTCTGCTCGTAATAATGTCTTCTCCACAGCAGGACGCCCCAACGGCCAATTACAGCACAGCATCTGGGCTGGCCGACAAGTGACCGTCGTCGCAGGCGGAGGATATGTGCTTTGTTCCGTGGCAGCGGGGCGGCATTTAGGGGAACAGATATGGATTCTGAATGCACAGCAGGTTTGGGCAACGGAGAGGTGAAGGGGGCGAGAGGTGATGCAGGCGGTGTCACTACACACTCATATACAACAGATACATTCTAATATGGTACTGTACACATCCATACACAACAGACACATTCTAATATGGTACTGTACACATCCATACACAACAGACCCATTCTAATATGGTACTGTACACATCCATACACAATAGACACATTCTAATATGGTACTGTACACATCCATACACAACAGACACATTTTAATATGGTACTGTACACATCCATACACAACAGACACATTATAATATGGTACTGTACACATCCATACACAACAGACACATTCTAATATGGTACTGTACACACTCATACACAACAGACACACATTCTAATATGTTACTGTACACATCCATACACAACAGACACACATTCTAACATGTTACTCTACACACCCATAATTGTATGGCTAAAACAGTCCAATGAGGGGTGTGGTTAGCGTAGCTGTATGACGTGGTGGGTTGATAGAAACAGCACACCAGGAACTAACAAACCAACTGCACAAGCAGCTTCACTAGTTCCACATTTTCTGTTTGAGACAAAATGAGCCCCCCAGGGCTGAAAAGGGACAGTGTTTCCAAATCACCTCAGCTGGACACTTTCAAACATCATTGTAGTGTTTCTGCACTTCTCAGTACTCAGTAGAATACTACTATGCTCTGGTTTTGAATTCCTTCTCCTTTTCCACAGAGGAGATGAAGACATATTATAATTAAGCAATAAGGCCTGTGTGGCACCCCGAGGTGCCTTATTGGTATTATGAACTGATTACCAAACTAATTAGAGCAGTAAAAATACATGTTTTGTCATACCCGTGGTACATGGTCTGATATACCACGGCTGTCAGCCAATCAGCATTCAGGGCTCGAACCACCCAGTTTATAACTGGGTCTAACACATGGAGTAGCTTGAGGACATGTATCTTCTCCATCTTCTATATCTTTCTCTCACACCAGGGTATGGAGTAGCTTGAGGACATGTATCTTCTCCATCTTCTATATCTTTCTCTCACACCAAAGTATGGAGTAGCTTGAGGACATGTATCTTCTCCATCTTCTATATCTTTCTCTCTCACACACACTTCGCTCCGCCCACAACCGTAAGGCTCTCCAGAGGGTAGTGAGGTCTGCACAACGCATCACCGGGGGCAAACTACCTGCCCTCCAGGACACCTACACCACCCGATGTCACAGGAAGGCCATAAAGATCATCAAGGACAACAACCACCCGAGCCACGGCCTGTTCACCCCACTATCATCCAGAAGGCGAGGTCAGTACAGGTGCATCAAAGCAGGGACCGAGAGACTGAAAAACAGCTTCTATCTCAAGGCCATCAGACTGTTAAACAGCCACCACTAACATTTAGTGGCCGCTGCCAACATACTGACTCAACTCCAGCCACTTTAATAATGGGAATTGATGGAAATTATGTAAAAATGTATCACTAGCCACTTTAAACAATGCCACTTAATATAATGTTTACATACCCTACATTACTCATCTCATATGTATATGTATATACATTACTCTATATCATCTACTGCATCTTGCCATCTTTATGTAATACATGTATCACTAGCCACTTTAAACTATGCTACTTTATGTTTATATACCCTACATTACTCATCTCATATGTATAGACTGTACTCTATACCATCTACTGCATCTTGCCTATGCCGTTCTGTACCATCACTCATTCATATATCTTTATGTACATATTCTTCATCCCTTTACACTTGTGTGTATAAGGTAGTAGTTATGGAATTGTTAGGTTAGATTACTTGTTGGTTATTACTACATTGTCGGAACTAGAAGCACAAGCATTTCGCTACACTCGCATTAACATCTGCTAACCATGTGTATGTGACAAATAAATTTGATTTTAAGATGCTTCACTGTTGTTCTGGGATTGATTTGCACTATTCCCACCAAAGTACGCTCATCTCCAGGAGCCAGAACGCGTCTACTTCCTGAGTGGTATGACGGCTGCGTGATCCCATGGTGTTTATACTTGCGTACTATTTTTCGTACTGATGAATGTGGTACCTTCAAGCATTTGGAAATTGCTCCCAATGATGAACCAGACTTGTGGAGGTCTATAATTGTTTTGCTGATTTCTTTTGGTTTTCCCATGTCAAGCAAAGAGGCACTGAGGTTGAAGGTAAGTCTTGAAATACATCCACAAGTACACCTACAATTGACTCAAATTAGGTCAAATAGCCTATCAGAAGCTTCTAAAGCCATGACATTTTTCTGGATTTTTCCAAGCTGTTTAAAGGCACAGTCAACTGTATGTAAACTTCTGACCCACTGGAATTGTGATACAGTGAATTATAAGTGAAATAATCTGTCTGTAAACAATTGATGGAAAAATGACTTGTGTCATGCACTTAGTAGATGTCCTAACCGACTTGCCAAAACGATAGTTTGTTATCAAGAAATTTGTGGAGTGGTTGAAAAACGAGTTTTAATAACTTCAACTGTATATTCTTCTATAGTCTTTCATCCTATATTCGTCTGTTCCATACACTTGAAATTGACTGAAATGACTGTAAAATGTGTGCATATATTTTTATTTTATACAGGGGTGAGAGGATTTGCCAGGTCTCTGAGAATGGTTTTGAACATCCAGTTTGGTCTAAAGACATTGAGTTAATTAATTCCCTTGGTGTTGGCTGCTTTTTCAGCCCTTCAATGCTTCTTCCTAATGGCTTACTTGTTCTGTTTGAGAACCGGACGCGGAGGAAGGAAGAGGAAAATAAAGCGATTCCAGAACAATCTTTTCTCTCCATCTTCCTCTCTTCTAAATCAGCCGCTCCAGAGACCATAAAAGACCTTCTGCTCGTGATAAAAAATATAATTCTGCTAGTTTCATTTTCTTTTCCAATCATGCTCCAAAAACATCATTGTTCCACTTCAAATACTTTATTGTTCCATGATTATAATTTCCATGGATGAGAAGTGAAAGAGGAACACGTACATGTACTCTGTGACGCCCCTTCCATCTGTTGACGCAAATCACACGTTACTAAAATGCATGTTCATTGACTACATACAAGTATAGCCTTATACCAACACATGTAAAGTAAGATCTAATGTAAACAATGCACGCATCATGAAACATATCATTGTTTAATTGTGTAGAAGCATGATACATATTTTACATATAGTTATATAGTGAGTGATGGATGTACTGAATAGCTAAACAATTATACTGTGAATAATTAATAACCAATAATGATGAAAAGTGATGATCTAGGGAAACAGGGATATTGTCTGTACTACAGCGTTGCTATTGCTATAGTTTAAGAATGATTACATAAAACATGGTTATTTATACTGGGCCTTGTACATTACATATTATATCTATAACCTATTCTACAATGCACCATGGTAATACATGTTTAGCACGTAATCCAGGCATTATCAAGATGTCTCTTCCCTGACACATAGGAAATCAGGGTAATGCTTTAAAAAAGGTATGTTCCTCTGGACCTGTGGGATTCTACCAAGGCTTTATAGTATTAATCTGAAGTATAGAGACGTATAACTACAGCCAGACAATGGAGGTTATACCTATTCATTATTGTGTTAAATCTAAAATGTATTCTCAGGCAGGATTAAGTATTGACTAATACAAAGCCTGTTTACTGCAGGTAATTACTATCATTCTATTATAATCTCATTGAGATCAATGTGTCTCTGTTGAATTCACAGAATGAATCTGCATACTATGAGTTTATTTATCAGGCTGTATCCCTGAAGCATCTCTTTACTCTACATCTATAATTCATAATGCCTCTTAAAAGGTGAATTACTTGCGATATTGTAACTGCTTGTTTTAACTTAAATATATACCTCAAATGTGTAAGTAATTTAAGGGAAAGAGGGTAATATCAGTAATTTAAGGGAAAGGGGGTAATATCAGTAATTTAAGGGAAAGGGGGTAATATCAGTAATTTAAGGGAAAGAGGGTTGTATCAGTAATTTAAGGGAAAGGGGGTAATATCAGTAATTTAAGGGAAAGGGGGTCATATCAGTAATTTAAGGGAAAGGGGGCAATACGCCTTGATGAAGCATTGGATTGCAGAAAAATAAATAATTGATGGTCCATTATTTTTATTCACTACCACACTGACTGATAACAATATTCTTCCTGCTAATTGTCTAGAAACCACCATTAAAAATGTTAAAAGAGAATGTGTTCACTCCTCAAATGAATCAGGGAATGTCATGTTGATGTGTGTCTGAGGACAGATAGATGGACTGTATGTTCCTATCCCACCTGTCTGGAAAAGATAGGCCTAATAATGGCAACGGAATGCTGTCCAACAATAAAATGCATTATTAACGTTTTCACCTTTATTTAGTTAAGTGATAATGCCGGATAAACTGGTGTTAGGAAGATATATTGGCATGGGTGTTCTTGGCAAACCATGCCAATATTTCCTCCAAACACCGGCTTCTTTGGCATTATCACTTTTATACAACACGTTACCAACGTATTCAAATAATGATTGACATATTTTCATGAATTTATTCATACTATTTTATCCTTCCACAAGATATAGTCCCATTCTTATGCCTTGCTTGCTAGCTAGCCAACTACGGCTAACTTACAGTCACGTTTAAGCTGTTATTCTCGGGAAATGTATTTGGATACATCCATAACAATGAGTTAATGAGCCTCGATTTCACCCGCCATAGGAAATGTTAGGACACTGTTTTTCAGAGGAGCTAGCCAACAACACAGCTAACACAATCACTTCAAACTGAAGTTGGAAAGACTGCAAACTAGCTGCACTTCGTTTCATTTGACCTGCTTTTTATTGACATTTCTTTGTATATATCCATACAAATGATGCCAACTGAGTCATGATTTTGACTGGATGACAAACGCTGCCTGCCTGTCTGTCTCCTCCTGACACGTTCATTACTATGGGACCGTTGGAGATCGAATTTGAATATTGAAACAATGTTGCAAATGTTGGAGAGACAGACCACAAGGTTTATACAAATCTCCGCTGTTAAATGTTAGTCTAAAAGAAATGTGTAGATGCTTTTTATAGTGGAGATCAAGTTTATAAGTTGTCTGGCTGGGCTGATGAGACAGTCAGACTGAAAGTGTTTTTATTTTTTATTTAACCTTTCTATACTATTCTACTGTATCTTAGTTTATGCCGCTCTGACATTGCTCGTCCATATATTTATCTATTCTTAATTCCATTCCTTACTTAGATTTGTGTGTATTGGGTATATGTTAAAATGTTAGATATTGCTGCACTGTCAGAACTAGACACACAAGCATTTTTTAAAACATTTTTTATTTAACCTTTATTTAACTAAGAAAGTCAGTTAAAACCAAATTCTTATTTACATTGTTTGCCTACATTTTAGCGTCATATATTTAGCCGGTGGTAACTTGTGGAATAGACACTGGCTGGAATGCGGTTTTAACCAATCAGCATTCAGGATTAGATCCACCTGTTGTATAATTAAGTAATAAAGCATGAGGGGGTTTGGTATATAGCCAATATACCACGGCTAAGGGCTGTTCCCCAGTAGGCCGTCATTGTAAATAAGAATTTGTTCTTAACTGACTTGCCTAGTTAAATAAAGGTACAAAAATATATATATATAAAATGATGCACAAGGCATCGCGGGGTGCCTGGACACAGCCCTTAGCCGTGGTATATTGGCCATACACCACAAACCCCCGAGGGGCCTTATTGCCTCTATAAACTACTAAGCAACGTAATTACAGCAGTAAAAATAAATGTTTTGTCATACCGTGGTATAGGGTCTGATATATCACGGCTATCTGCCAATCAGCATTCAGGGTTCAAACCACCCAGTTTATAATCAGAAATAAACAATGCAAACAACAAAGTAGATGTGTGTTTGATGAAGGTTACCATGGAGTGTCCCAGTGATATTTTGGCCTCCATACCATGTGGATGTATAGTGGAC
The DNA here is from genome assembly GCF_029448725.1 of Salvelinus fontinalis. Taxonomy (NCBI): domain Eukaryota; kingdom Metazoa; phylum Chordata; class Actinopteri; order Salmoniformes; family Salmonidae; genus Salvelinus; species Salvelinus fontinalis. Next base: position 36,367,814 of record NC_074702.1, on the reverse strand, counting down.
ATAAAACAAAAAATAATTATGAACATTCTAAAATGACATCACAAGATGTAGCAGAGTTAAACACAAGTCACTTATGAATTAATTGATTAAGTCCTGTGTTGCATTTATTTATTCATGATGAGGAGGGTTCCCAGATAGGATCCTAGTATTAACACACAATGCCTCTCCCCACTGCTCTCTCAACCTGTCCCTGGCCATGCACTCCCCTTCAGTTTGTTACAGGGTGAACTTAAGTCTCCATACTTATATTTCTAGCATTACTAACACGTGTATAATATTTTGTTGTGATTTAATTACATCGCCTATTTCGAGTATTGTTATGTTGGTTGTTAAGACAATGCACAAATTGTAGTTAAGCCTCGAGCTGTTTTCACATTTTCCTTTTCCCATGATCTTTGTCTGTCTATATGCTGCCATCTGCTGGTACAGTTTAGACATCACCACAGAACACATTTATTGCTGTCACACTGAGGACATGATGATGGATATCGAGTTTCCAACTGGAGAAAGTAGTAACTAATCAATGATTGAAAACTACATCAACAACTGTCTGATTTAGTGAAGGTACATTAGGCCAGGACTATGGTCCTTATTGGACATGCACCAGCAGGTTTAGACAGTGGTTAACTGAACACACACAGTTCTGTTTGACCAAAAGGCACACTGTACTGTATCTGTTTGAGCAAGGGTGCGACTCCAGTTTAGTAGATTAATAATCCACAGCTAACCTGCATCATGCACACCTTTAGAAGTGAGACAACGCCTGCTGTCATAGCCCCTACGAAAAAAGATTGTAGTGCAGTATGGAGCAATTATTGCGTCCAAAATAACACAGCCGACTGCAGTTACTGCACTTTTACCTCAGTTTCAAAACTACAATCAGCATTCTGCTGGCTAGGTCTCTCTTCAGTCTTTGGCTGTAGATTGTTCCTGCTCGGGTCCTCTGAAATACAGCACCCTATGCAAAACATTACCAACCAAAGGCAATACTTTCTGGCAGGCCTGATTTACCTACCATCAAAAATAAGTTCCTCTTTATGCAACCACTCTCAACTCAGTGACATTTTGGGAATGGTGTAGGCCTAACTGACCAAATTCATACAGTAGGCTTTGTTATGACGACTGAATAACATGCAGACAGGTCCTAGATATTGTTATCTAAAATAAACAAAAACGAGTTGATTCACAACAAATTTAGAGTTCCGCGGAAGTCTTGTCGTCTACTCAGGAAAGACTCGTCATGGCCATCTTTCCCACCTTCCTTTTATTAGAGTAGCACGATTTTTTTTCTTAATTCAGGGGGGCAGGATCCAAACTCGGTAGATCGATATTGAAGATGGAAGGAGCAGCAACCGCACTGTGATAACGTCTACCAGCAGCAGCACGGACAACTTTGCCACATCTACTCTGGCATGTGATAGGCACTTTTTTCGCACTGCTTCAGGGCTCCTCGTTTTCGCAGAAATAGTAAGTAGTCAAGTTTCAAGGTTCAAGCTGTAGGCTACGGGATACGCATGGTACATCTTGCAAAGAGATGATTACTTGCAGGTTCCTTCTAGATCATGCAAAAACAATAAGACATAATAAAGGTTAAGAATACGAACATAAATGACATGGCTCAATAGAACAGAATAAACATTTTATAGTAGCATAAGTATAATTCAAGAAAGCACATTTTATAGCCCAATATTTACACGTGTATTGGAGAAGGTTGGGATGGGGAGGGGGGGGGGGGGGGGCAGTGTATAAACTGGGTAGTATGACAAGAGTCTGGTAGCAAATCAAATCAAATTGTTTGGTCACATACATGTGTTTAGCTGATGTTATTGCGGGTGTAGCAAATTGTGCTCCCGAGTGGCAACGCGGTCTAAGGCACTGCATCTCAGTGCAAGAGGTAATGATATGAATCCAGGCTTTATCACATCCGGCTGATTTTTGCTCATTCTTCAAGGCAAAACTGCTCCAGCTCCTTTAAGTTGGATGGGTTCTGCTGGTGTACAGCAATCTTTAAGTCATTTTTAAATTATTTTAAATTATTATTTTTTTCACCTTTATTTAACCAGGTAGGCTAGTTGAGAACAAGTTCTCATTTGCAACTGCGACCTGGCCAAGATAAAGCATAGCAGTGTGAACAGACAACAACACAGAGTTACACATGGAGTAAACAATAAACAAGTCAATAACATGGTAGAAAAAAAAGAGAATCTATATACAATGTGTGCAAAAGGCATGAGGAGGTAGGCAATAAATTGAATAATTACAATTTAGCAGATTAACACTGGAGTGATAAATCATCAGATGATCATGTGCAAGTAGAGATACTGGTGTGCAAAAGAGCAGAAAAGTAAATAAATAAAAGCAGTATGGGGGGTGAGGTAGGTAAATTGGGTGGGCTATATACCGATGGACTATGTACAGCTGTCATACCACAGATTCTCAATTGGATTGAGGTCTGGGCTATGACTAGGCCATTTCAAGACATTTAAATGTTTCCCCTTAATAAACCACTCAAGTGTTGCTTTAGCAGTATGCTTAGGGTCATTGTCCTGCTGGAAGGTGAACCCCCGTCCCAGTCTCAAATCTCTGGAAGACTGAAACAGGTTTCCCTCAAGAATTTCCCTGTATTTAGCACCATCCATCATTCCATCAATTCAAATCAAATCAAATCAAATTTATTAGTCACATACACATGGTTAGCAGATGTTAATGCGAGTGTAGCGAAATGCTTGTGCTTCTGGTTCCGACAATGCAGTAATAACAACAAGTAATCTAACCTAACAATTCCGCAACTACTAATATGTACATAAAGATATATGAATGAGTGATGGTACAGACGGCATAGGCAAGGTGCAGTAGATGGTATAGAGTACGGTATATACCTATGAGATGAGTACTGTAGGGTATGTAAACATAAAGTGGCATAGTTTAAAGTGGCTAGTGGTACATGTATTACATAAAGATGGCAAGATGCAGTAGATGATATAGAGTACAGTATATACATATACATAAGAGATGTGTAATGTAGGGTATGTAAACATTATATTAGGTGGCATTGTTTAAAGTGGCTGGTGGTACATTTTTACATAATTTCCATCAATTCCCATTTTTTAAGGTGGCTGGAGCTGAGTCAGTTTGTTGGCAGCGGCCGCTAAATGTTAGTGGTGGCTGTTTAACAGTCTGATGGCCTTGAGATAGAAGCTGTTTTTCAGTCTCTCGGTCCCTGCTTGGATGCACCTGTACTGACCTCGCCTTCTGGATGATAGCGGGGTGAACAGGTAGTGGCTTGGGTGGTTGTTGTCCTTGATGATCTTTATGGCCTTCCTGTGACATCGGGTGGTGTAGGTGTCCTGGAGGGCAGGTAGTTTGCCCCCGGTGATGCGTTCTGCCGACCTCACTACCCTCTGGAGAGCCTTACGGTTGTGTGCGGAGCAGTTGCCGTACCAGGCGGTGATACAGCCCGACAGGATGCTCTCGATTGTGCATCTGTAGAAGTTTGTGAGTGCTTTTGGTGACAAGCCAAATTTCTTCAGCCTCCGGAGGTTGAAGAGGCGCTGTGTATTCGGTCATGTTTCCGGTCACCTTGCCCTGGTTAAAAGCAGTGGTTCGCGCTTTCAGTTTCACGCGAATGCTGCCGTTAATCCACGGTTTCTGGTTTGGGAATGTTTTAATTAATTCTGACCAGTTTCCCAGTCCTTGTCGATGAAAAACATTCCCACAGCATGATGCTGCCACCACAATGCTTCAGAGTGGGGATGAGGTTCTCGGGGTTATGAGAGGTGTTGGGTTTACCTCAAATATAGCATTTACCTTGATGGCCAAAAAGCTACATTTTAGTCTCATCTGACCAGAGTACATTCTTCCATATGTTTGGAGAGTCTCCCACATGCCTTTTGGTGAACACCAAATGTGTTTGCTTATTATTTTCTTTAAGCAATGGATTTTTTTCTGGCCACTCTTCCGTAAAGCCCAGCTCTGTGGAGTGTACACCTTAAAGTGGTCCTATGGACAGATACTCCAACCTCCGCTGTGGAGGTTTGCAGCTCTTTCAGGGTTATCTTTGGTCTCTTTGTTGCCTCTGATTAATGCCATCCTTGCCTGCTCCGTGAGTTTTGGTGGGCGGCCCTCTCTTGGCAGGTATGTTGTGGTGCCATATTCTTTCCATCTTTTAATCATGGATTTAATGGTGCTCCGTGGGATGTTCAAAGTTTTGAATATTTTTTATAACCCAGCCTTGATCTGTACTTCTCCACAACTTTGTCCGACCTGTTTGGAGAGCTCCTTGGTCTTCAGGGTGCCGCTTGCTTGGTGGTGCTCCTTGCTTAGTGGTGTTGCAGACTCTGGGGCCTTTCAGAACAGGTGTATATATACTGAGATTATGTGACAGATCATGTGACACTTATTTAACTAATTATGTAACTTCTGAAGGTACAGCTGAAGTCGGAAGTTTACATACACCTTAGCCAAATACATTTTAACTCAGTTTTTCACAATTCCTGACATTTAATCCTAGTAAACATTCCCTGTCTTAGGTTAGTTAGGATCACCACTTTATTTTAAGAATGTGAAATGTTAGAATAATAGTAGAGAGAATGATTTATTTCAGCTTTTATTTCTTTCATCACATTCCCAGTGGGTCAGAAGTTTACATACACTCATTTAGTATTTGGTAGCATTGCCTTTAAATGGTTTAACTTGGGCCAAACGTTTTGGGTAGCCTTCCACAAGCTTCCCACAATAAGTTGGGTGAATTTGGGCCCATTCCTCCTGACAGAGCTGGTGTAACTGAGTCAGGTTTGTAGGCCTCCTTGCTCACACATGCTTTTTTATTTTTATTTATTATTATTATTATTTTTTTTGGGGGGGGGTGGATCAGCTTAATATTGCGGAAATAATGTTGCTTCCAATGTCTGCATCATTTCCAATCCCCCATATTTTTTTGGGTAAATATATATATCCATTCACGTATGTGTAACAGTATAACTTTACGTCGTCCCCTCGCCCCGACACGGGCGCGAACCAGGGACCCTCTGCACACATCAACAACGGTCGCCCACGAAGCACGGTCGTTACCCATCGCTCCACAAAGGCCACGGCCCTTGCAAAGCAAGGGGCAACACTACTTAAGTCTCAGAGCAAGTGACGTAATTGATTGAAATGCTACTAGCGCGTACCCGCTAACTAGCTAGCCATTTCACATCCGTTACACTCACCCCCCTTTCAACCTCCTCCTTTTTCCGCAGCAACCAGTGATCCGGGTCAACAGCATCAATGATACAGTATAAACTTTAAACCGTCCCCTCGCCCCGACACCGGCGCGAACCAGGGACCCTCTGCACACATCAACAACGGTTGCCCACGAAGCACGGTCGTTACCCATCGCTCCACAAAAGCCGCGGCCCTTGCAAAGCAAGGGGCAACACTACTTAAGTCTCAGAGCAAGTGACGTAATTGATTGAAATGCTACTAGCGCGTACCCGCTAACTAGCTAGCCATTTCACATCCGTTACATATGCATACATATACACATATATACATACACATACCTACATAGACATACATACTTTTTTTAAAGAGTATACCTTTATTATTATTCCCCGCAAACCCTACCACCGATCCCCCAATTGGAGTAAACTGATAAACATTTCTGTTTTTACCTTCAATTTATACATCTTATACACATTTTACAGACACAGTCTACTTTATAATAGTTCTCTCTTGTTTGTTCTTAGTCCTTCCTCTATTTCTGTTGTCCATCCAGTTTGATTTCCACTTGTAACTGTGCTATTTCACAATAGCTCCGCACCTATACACATTTCACAGATCCCGTATGCCCTACATTGTTTATCTTGTTATTAGTCCCACCCTTCAGCTCCACTCAACCTTTCCCATCTATCTTCCAACATCATCCATTTCGGATTTTTATTTGCCATATATTTTTCAACTGTGCTGTGATGCTTCACAAAAGATTTGAATCTTCCTATTCTCATAGCTTCCACGGATTGTAAATTAAAAATAAACATTTTTGCTAAAATAATTATTATATTATTGATTGATTGACTATGGCTTTTCAAATCCCCCAGTATTGCTATCTGTAGCGTTAGTTCTACGCAAATGTTGCAATTATTCAACCATTCCTGGACCTGTGACCAAAAACGAGCTACATGCGGACAATACCAAAATAAATGGTCTAATGACTCTGCCTCCTCACAGCAGAATCTACAGAGCTGGGAAGATTGTATCCCCCATATATATAACATTCTATTAGTTGCAAGAATTTTGTACAATAATTTAAATTGAAAAATTCGAAGTTTTGAATCCGGCGTTGTTTTGCGTATCAATTCATAAACCATGTGCCATGGAATGGGTACATCGAAAATCTCTTCCCAACTATTTTGCAATTTATATGGCACAGCTGTAAGTTTTTTGGTCCTTAAATGAAATTGGTATATGTTTTTATTTATCACACTTTTCTTTAACCATTTATGTTCTTTAATACAGGGCCGACATACAAGTTCCTTACTTTTATCCCCTTCCACCTGCCTCTTCCATTTTTGTGGTAATGCTGCAATTAATTGGTTGTAATTTTGGGTAGAGCAGACATTTCCATATGTCTGTGTTAGCTGCATGTGTGACATTACTCCACCAGTCCTATTTATGATATCATTCACAAAAATTATACCTTTTTTAAACATTTCTTCGATAAATACAGTTTTTTTATCAATTATTATATTTGAATTTAACCACAAGATTTGTTGTACTATTTGTTCCGTCCTTTCAGGTGGATCAAACTGAAATTGCAACCAACTTTCTAAGGCTTGTTTAAAAAATAAAGATATTTTGGAGATTATTTCCTTTTCAAGCAACCGAAAGTGAGCAGGTGTAATCTGAATAAAGGGAAAAAGGCCCTTCTTGAACATAGGATGAGACATTCGTACCAATCTACTAGAGAACCAGTTTGGATTTAAGTATAACTTTTGTATGACTGATGCCTTTAGTGAGAGGTCTAATGCTATAATATTTAATAATTTCTGCCCTCCGAATTCATATTCGTTATATAAATAGGCCCTTTTAATTTTATCTGGCTTGCCGTTCCAAATAAAATTGAATATTTTTTGTTCATATAATTTAAAAAGCAGGTCACTAGGTGTAGGCAAAACCATAAGCAAATAGGTAAACTGTGATATGATTAAAGAGTTAATCAGGGTGATTTTCCCACAAATAGACAGGTATTTTCCTTTCCATGGTAGCAAGATCTTATCTATTTTTGCTAACTTTCTATAAAAATTTATTGGAGTGAGATCATTTCTTTCTTTTGGGATTTGTATACCGAGTATGTCCACATCACCGTCAGACCATTTAATTGGTAAACTACATGGCAATGTAAAATGTGTATTTTTTAGTGATCCAATACGTAATATGGTACATTTATCATAATTTGGTTTTAATCCAGAGAGGATAGCAAATGTATCTAGATCCTCTAAGAGGCAGTGGAGAGATTCTAGTTGTGGTTTTAAAAGAAAACATGAATCATCAGCGTACAATGACACCTTAGTTTTTAGGCCCTGGATTTCTAATCCCTTAATATTAATGTTTGATCTAATTTTAACAGCTAACATTTCGATGGCAATAATAAATAGATATGCCGATAGTGGACAACCTTGTTTTACTCCTCTAGATAGTTTAAAACTTTCTGAGATGTAGCCATTATTTACTATTTTACACCTAGGGTTACTATACATCATTTTTACCCATTTTATAAGAGATTCCCCAAAATTGAAATATTCTAGGCATTTATATATAAACTCCAGTCGTACTTTATCAAAAGCCTTTTCAAAATCAGCTATGAAAACCAGGCCTGGTGTCCCCGATATTTCATAGTGTTCTATTGTTTCCAGTACTTGCCTTATATTATCTCCAATGTATCGTCCATGTAAAAAACCTGTCTGATTAGGATGAATAATATCTGACAAAACTTTTTTTATTCTATGCGCCAAGCATGTTGCTAGGATTTTTGCATCACAACACTGAAGTGTAAGAGGTCTCCAATTTTTTAAATGGACTGGATCTTTATATATACCACTTGGGTCCTGTTTCAGTAATAATGATATCACACCTTCTTGTTGCGTGTCTGATAATCTATCATTTATATAGGAGTGGTTAAAACAAGCTAATAATGGTCCTTTGAGTATATCAAAAAAAAAATTGTATACTTCCACTGGTATGCCATCCAGTCCTGGAGTTTTCCCATTCTTAAAGGCCCCAATTGCATCAAGTAGTTCCTCCTCTGTAATTAGGCCTTCACATGAGTCTTTCTGTACAGATGTTAATTTTACATTATTATTAGGGAAAAAATCCATACAATTAGTTTCAGTTAGTGGAGATGGAGGAGCCTGAAACGAAAATATATTCTTAAAGTACTTTACTTCCTCTTTCAAAATATCATTTGGTGAATCATGCGTGACTCCATCATTTGTAACAAGTTTTAATACGTTTTTTTTGGTAGCATTTCTATATTGAAGATTGAAAAAGAATTTGGTGCATTTTCCCCATATTCCATCCAGTTCGCTTTATTTTCGTAATATATTACACTGGATCTTTCTTGAATAAGTTCCTCCATTTCTTTTTGTTTTTCCTCTAACTTATTCTGTGCCTCTATGGTACCGTTTTTAATGTTATCTAACTGTACTGTTAGTCCTTCAATTTCCTTTGTTAATATGGACTCTTTTGATCGAAATTGCTTTTGTTTTATAGATGAGTACTGAATTGCATGGCCTCTAAAGGCACACTTAAAAGTGTCCCATACAATATGGGGATCTGCTGTACCTATGTTATGTCTAAAAAAGTCAGTTATAAATTCTTCTGTCTTCTAAATTCTTCTAAATCCTTGCCTGCTCCGTGAGTTTTGGTGGGCGGCCCTCTCTTGGCAGGTATGTTGTGGTGCCATATTCTTTCCATCTTTTAATCATGGATTTAATGGTGCTCCGTGGGATGTTCAAAGTTTTGGATATTTTTTATAACCCAGCCTTGATCTGTACTTCTCCACAACTTTGTCCGACCTGTTTGGAGAGCTCCTTGGTCTTCAGGGTGCCGCTTGCTTGGTGGTGCTCCTTGCTTAGTGGTGTTGCAGACTCTGGGGCCTTTCAGAACAGGTGTATATATACTGAGATTATGTGACAGATCATGTGACACTTATTTAACTAATTATGTAACTTCTGAAGGTACAGCTGAAGTCGGAAGTTTACATACACCTTAGCCAAATACATTTTAACTCAGTTTTTCACAATTCCTGACATTTAATCCTAGTAAACATTCCCTGTCTTAGGTTAGTTAGGATCACCACTTTATTTTAAGAATGTGAAATGTTAGAATAATAGTAGAGAGAATGATTTATTTCAGCTTTTATTTCTTTCATCACATTCCCAGTGGGTCAGAAGTTTACATACACTCATTTAGTATTTGGTAGCATTGCCTTTAAATGGTTTAACTTGGGCCAAACGTTTTGGGTAGCCTTCCACAAGCTTCCTACAATAAGTTGGGTGAATTTGGGCCCATTCCTCCTGACAGAGCTGGTGTAACTGAGTCAGGTTTGTAGGCCTCCTTGCTCACACATGCTTTTTCAGTTCTGCCCACAAATATTCGAAAGGATTGTGGTCAGGGCGTTGTGATAGCCACTCCAATACCTTGACTTTGTTGTCCTTAAGCCATTTTGCCACAACTTTGGATGTATGCTTGGGCTTATTGTCCATTTGGAAGACCCATTTTCGACCAAGCTTTAGCTTCCTGACTGATGTCTTGAGATGTTGCTTCAACATATCCATATCCATTAAATTGTTTAACTTGGGTCAAACGTTTTGGGTAGCTTTCCACAAGCTTGTGAAAGTGAAATTTACTGTCTGTACATTTTTTGGGAAAAATGACTTGGGTCATGCACAAAGTAGATGTCCTAACCGACTTGCCAAAACTATAGTTTCTTAACAAGAAATTTGTGGAGTGGTTGAAAAATGAGTTTTAATGACTCCAACCTAAGTGTATGTAAACTTCCGACTTCAACTGTAATTGGTTGCACCAGATCTAATTTAGGGGCTTTTTTTTTATTTCACTTCACGAATTTGGACTATTTTGTGTATGTCCATTACATGAAATCCAAATAAAAATATATTTAAATTACAGGTTGTAATGCAACAAAATAGGAAAAACGCTAAGGGGATGAATACTTTTGCAAGGCACTGTACATATGAGATGAATAATGCAAGATATGTAAACATTATTAAAGTGACATTATTAAAGTGGCTAGTGTTCTATTTATTAAAGTTGCCAATGATTTCAAGTCTCTGTGCTAGTGATGGCTATTTAACAGTCTGATGGCCTTGAGATAGAAGCTGTTTTTCAGTCTCTCGGTCCCAGTTTCGATGCACCTGTACTGGCCTCGCATTCTGGATAACAGAGAGATGAACAGGCAGTGGCTCAGGTGGTTGTTGTCCTTGATGGTCTTTTTGGCCTTCCTGTGACATTGGGTACTGTAGGTGTCCTGAAGGCAGGTAGTTTGCCCCAGGTGATGCCTTGTGCAGACCGCACCATCCTCTGGAGAGCCCTGCGGTTGTGGGCGGTGCAGTTGCCATACCAGGCGGTGATACATCCTGACAGGTTTCTCTCAATTCTGCATCTGTAAAAGTTTGTAAGGGTTTTAGGTGACAAGCTATTGCGCCTTCAGCTGGTCTGCGCATGCTCTGAGTTGTGATGTCAGTGTGTAGCATGAATGTAAATGTGTGTACGTCTATATGGGCGTGTGCATGAGGGAGGGCATGTGTGCTAAGTTGAGGAGAATCAGAGCAGGTGGTCAGTCCAGTTCAATTGTTCAACAGTCTGATGGCTTGTAGATAGAAATTGTCTCTGAGCCTGTTGGTATCAGACCTCATGCTCTGACCGTCTGCCAGATGTTAAGGGAGGGAGAGAACAGCTTGTGACTGGGGTGTGTGGGGTCCTGGATGATGCTGCATGACTTCCTCAGGCACTGTTTCGAGTAGATGTACTGGATAGGTGAGAGCACGGTCCCATGATGTACTGGGCCGTCTTCACCACCCGCTGGAGGGACTTGCGGTCGTATACGGAACAATTCCCATACCAGGCCTTGGTGCAACCGGTCAGGACATTCTTGATGGTGCAAGGCTAGTATTTGGAGAGGACCCGGGGCGGCCTGCTGTTGTGCCTTCTTGACAACAGTGGAGGTGGTGTTGGTCCATGACACGTCCTCGGTGATGTGGACACCGAGGAACTTAAAACTAGTGACTCTCTCTACTGCAGTCCGGTTGATGTGGATCGGGACATGTTCCCACCTCTGCTTCCTGAACTTAGCAATTAACTCCTTTGTTTTGCTGACTTTGAGGGAGAGGTTGTTGTCATGACACCACAATGCCAGTTCACTTACCGCCTTCCTATAGGCTGACTCGTTGTCGTTGGTTATCAGGCCTATAACCGGGCTGTCGTCAGCAAAGTTCATGAGGGAGTTGGTGTTGTGCAAAGCCACACAGTTGTAGATGATCAGGGAGCACAGCAGAGGACTGAGGACACCCCTGGGGCACCCCTGAGTTAAGAGTCAGTGTGGAGGAGGTGTTGTTGCCAATCCCCACAGCCTGTGGTCTACCCCTCAGGGAGTTCAGGATCCAGTTGCAGAGAGGGATGTCCTAACTGCAGCACAAACATATTTGTGTCCAAGTTCAATATAATAATTTATTGAAATCACTATGGCAGTGGCATTTACCATCTTTCTCACAATAACTGCCATCAGAATTCATGGAGGGAATCAATACCGCTTTGTTGATTAAACAAATTAAACACATTATGAAGATCAGACATTTTATATTGTTCATACCTTGTATCACGTGGCTAATTGTACCCTTATCATACGGGCACAATTAGTTCTGATAAAGGGAAGAGTTGGCCATTTGCTGAATTCCATTACTTTTGTACAGATTTGCATTCTGTTCGACCTGTATATTTTATGTGCATTTTATACACATTTTGCATAGGCTAATGACCTGTATGACGTTTTTTCACAGATGGTGATGTGACATTGTTTTAAAAACGGCACTGAACTGAAGATTCAATTATTTCAACATTTTCAAGGAAATATAACTGGAGACAATTACCATAATGTCAACCTACTTCCTGTAATATAGGCTACTTCCTGTAATATAGGTTACTTCCTGTAATATAGGCTACTTTCTGAAAAATAGGCTACTTTCTGAAATATAGGATACTTTCTGTAATATAGACTACTTTCTGTAATATAGGCTACTTTCCGAAAAATAGGCTACTTTCTGTGATATAGACTACTTTCTGTAATAGACTACTTTCTGTAATAGACTACTTTCTGTAATAGAGAATACTTTCTGTAATATATACTACTTTCTGTAATATAGAATCTTTTCTGTAATATAGAATACTTTCTGTAGAATAGAATACTTTCTGTAATATAGAATACTTTCTGTGTAGACAGACATTGGTTCTCAGTACAGTGTTTTATTTTTCTTCGGAAAGGGAAGTTGCTTAAAAAACAAGGTACGTTTCATTGTCCCTTTTCCTTCCAGCATCAGAGGAGAATGTGACCAAAAGAGTCTCCTCTTCCACCTAGGCCAGACATTTTTTTTTCCTGTGACATGAAGCAACCAATGAAACAACATTCTTTTCTTTAATAACAGGAAGGGAGGTTTGCAGTGTAACAGAGGACAAAACGTCCCATTATTTACAGTAGCACGCAGTATAACAAACTGCATCTATAGATTTATCATGATCAATGTGTGACGACATTCTGTCAGATCAGATAGGTGTCAGTCAGCTGCGGGTTTAATTTCGGTTCCAGCAATACAAACTATGAAAAATCACTGGCAATTATGTTATACTTTGTATAGCTGTTGTACTGTTTCAGATGAGAGTTTGCAGGTAAACAGATCACTCTACACTGCACTGGATCCTGTGCATATGATTTGATTTGATTTAGGCTATATTATTTCCTTTCCTTGTAATGTCTTTCTACAGTATGCCATCAAGATAAGCACAGCAAATGCATTTAAATACATGATAAGGTAGACACCACCAGAGTACAGCCATCACTGACTATGTGTGTGTCCCAAATGGCATCCTATTCCTTGTATAGGGCACTACTTTCTACTGGAGCCCTATGGGCCCTGTTAAAAAGTAGTGCACTATAAAGGGAAAAGGATGCCATTTGGAATGCTGGCTATATACTTCCCTGTCCCCTCAGGTGTTTGGTCTGCTGGTATGGATGCTGATAGCAGGGACGGAGTACTTCCGTGTGTCTGCCTTTGGGTGGGTCATGTTTGTGGCCATCTTGTACTGGGTCCTGACGGTCATCTTCCTCATCATCTACCTGACCATGGCTTACAACAGGATCCCTCAGGTCCCCTGGACAACTGTGGTACGACACATACTATGACACATAATACAACAGCACATTATTTGAAACTTGACTGATTGAGGTTGTTTATTATATATATAATAATTGAATAATTATAGACTATTTATGTAACAGAAAACCAATGGAGTTAATTGGCTTGATGGTTTTGGGGGATAGAGCAAATAGATGAACCAAGTCTTTATGAATGTGATCAAATGAAACCATTCTATAATGTGTACTACCCTACAGTATCTGAGCCAGCCAGGAATCCTGTTGTTGTCATTCTACAGGGTCTGTTCGTCAACAGTAGTGCTACAGTGAAGTATGTGGTGTTCTACAGGGTCTGTTCTTCAACAGTAGTGCTACAGTGATGTATGTGGTGTTCTACAGGGTCTGTTCTTCAACAGTAGTGCTACAGTGATGTATGTGTTGTTCTACAGGGCCTGTTCTTCAACAGTAGTGCTACAGTGATGTATGTGTTGTTCTACAGGGTCTGTTCTTCAACAGTAGTGCTACAGTGATGTATGTGGTGTTCTACAGGGTCTGTTCTTCAACAGTAGTGCTACAGTGATGTATGTGGTGTTGTACAGGGTCTGTTCTTCAACAGTAGTGCTACAGTGATGTATGTGGTGTTCTACAGGGTCTGTTCTTCAACAGTAGTGCTACAGTGATGTATGTGGTGTTCTACAGGGTCTGTTCTTCAACAGTAGTGCTACAGTGATGTATGTGGTGTTATACAGGGCCTGTTCTTCAACAGTAGTGCTACAGTGATGTATGTGGTGTTCTACAGGGTCTGTTCTTCAACAGTAGTGCTACAGTGATGTATGTGGTGGTAGCAGCAGTGGATGCAGCTTCAATCAGCCATGCTATTAAGGGGCGCCATAACTACAACTGCTGGGTCGCATCCACAGTAAGAAAAGCTCCTCAGAACTCCCAGACAGACATTTAAATCACGCCAACTGTGGGCCTCCCGGTGGCGCAGTGGTCTAGGGCACTGCATCGCAGCGCACAGGCTCTGTCGCAGCCGGCCGCGACCGGGAGGTCCGTGGGGCAACGCACAATTGGCCCAGCGTCGTCCGGGTTAGGGAGGGTTTGGCCGGTAGGGATATCCTTGTCTCATCGCGCTCCAGCGACTCCTGTGGCGGGTCGGGCGCTGTGCGTGCTAACCAAGGGAGCCAGGTGCACGGTGTTTCCTCCGACACATTGGTGCGGCTGGCTTCCGGGTTGGAGGCGCGCTGTGTTAAGAAGCAGTGCGGCTTGGTTGGGTTGTGCTTCGGAGGACGCATGGCTTTCGACCTTCGTCTCTCCCGAGCCCGTACGGGAGTTGTAGCGATGAGACAAGATAATAATTACTAGCGATTGGATACCATGAAAATTGGGGAAAAAATCACGCCAACAATATGATTTATGATTACAGCGATATTAAAATATACACTATTAAAATGCCAAATATATGCCAACAAGTCAGATAAGAGAGGTATGATGCCACTGTACCATCCAGAATGCTATCTATTAAGCCTACTCAACTCAGACCCAGTATTGTACTGAATTTGAATGTTTTCATCCGTCTGTTTTTCAGTTCTTTGCCTTCCTGGTCACGCTCTGCTATGCAGGAAGTACATATTTCAGTTTTAAATCGTGGAGATCAAGGGATGAGGAACAATAACCAATCACAAAGTACAGCTAAAGTATATCCGTTATGGAACACATGAAGAATGCAACAACCACTCCTTCCCTTTGGAATGCATTTCTCTATTATTTGATTTCTGTTATATTTCTGTTATTTTGGAGTCATGGTGTGTTTCATCTGTTGGAATGACAGAGCCTGGACCTCAGTGGTGTTTTTACTTCTTATGAACTCATGAGTTTTTAAAAATTACATTTGGATGAAAATGACTGAAGCTAATAAAGTGGCTATTCTGTTTTTCTGAAGCTGGAGATCAAAGCTTTAACTCCAATATTAAAATGGATTGGACAGTAATGTTGTCCCACACTAGATGGTGCTACAATACAAGGCTAAGAAACAGGGCTGATGAAGAACATTACAGTCAATTCTCTTTTTCATTATTATTATGTGACCAGTTTC
Source organism: Salvelinus fontinalis (assembly GCF_029448725.1). Lineage (NCBI taxonomy): Eukaryota > Metazoa > Chordata > Actinopteri > Salmoniformes > Salmonidae > Salvelinus > Salvelinus fontinalis. Next base: position 36,352,314 of record NC_074702.1, on the reverse strand, counting down.
AGGAAACTAGGCGTACTTCACAGGAGTACCTTTTCAATTAGACATTTCTTTTTTCAAAATGTATTGTTTGGCAGAAATGCCTTCTGGAACATGTGAACTTTCATGTGTCTTAATAACAAACTTGTATGCCATCTGTAAATACGAATAAAAATGTAAATTACAAGCCTAGTTGGTTCAGCCACAGAAAAAGACAGCAACCTTCTTGCTCGCCATGATTGGCTGAGATAATGAGTGGGCTGGACATGTCAAGAGATGAGTTTGGATTGGTCTGCCATTTAGCAGTTGGGATTATGGTTCATTGTTTAGCTAGCTATGAGTCAGCTACACTGAACAAAAATATAAATGCAACATGCAACAATTTAGAATATTTTACAGAGTTACAGTTCATATAAGGAATTCAGTCAATTTAAATAAATTAGACCCTAAGTTATGGATTTAACATGACTGGGAATACAGATATACATCTGTTGGTCACAAATACCTAAAAAAAAAGCATTTGCATAGAGTTGATCTGGCCGTTGATTGTGCCCTGTGGAATGTTGTCCCACTCCTCTTCGATGTCTGTGTGAAGTTGCTGGATATTGGCGGGAACTGGAACACGCCGTTGTACACGCCGGTCCAGAACATTCCAAACATGCTCAATGGGTGACATGTCTGGTGAGTAAACAAGCCATGGAAGAACTAGGACATTTTCAGCTTCCAAGAATTGTGTACAGATCCTTGCGACATGGGGCTGTGAATTATCATGCTGAAACATGAGGTGAAGGCGGTGGATGAATGCAACGACAATGGTCCTCAGGATCTCATCACGGTATCTCTGTGCATTCAAATTGCCATCGATAAAAATGGAATTGTGTTCGTTGTCCGCTTATGCCTGCCCATACCATAACCCCACTGCCACCATGCGGCACTCTGTTCACAATGTTGACATCAGAAAACCACTCGCCCACACAACGTCATACACGCTGTCTCCATCTGGCCGGTATAGTTGAAACCGAGATTAATCCGTGAAGAACACACTTCTCCAGCGTGCCTGTGGCCATCGTAGGTGAGCATTTGCCCACTGAAGTCAGTTACGATACCAAACTGCAGTCAGGTCAAGACCCTGGTGACCCTTTATCTCACCTTAACTAGTTAAGCAGCTTTGACTGTTGAACCATGCATATACTGTATAAGCCCTATCTATAAAACTGTCTAATCTAGACCAACCACACAGTTAAAGCTACAGTCTGTGATTCGCAACAAAGTGGTGTCCCTTCCCACCACTTGTTTTGGTATACAGCTGAAAATTGAACAGCGTCCCAAATCTCAGACTGTAGCTTTAACTAAAACACTATTTAGCTTGTCATACAATGCCAGGCTAGAAGGGGAGCAGACTTCATAGACAAAATGTTTGATGTTATGAATGGGTATGGCAGATATACGTTCCAGACATTATGGGTGTGTTGGATAGTAGTGCTGGGAATTGCCAGGAACCTCACGATGCGATGTTATCACAATACTTAGGTGCTGATATGATATGTATTACGATTCTCATGATTCTACATGTATTGCAATTCTATACTGTGATTTTATTGTGATTCGATGTTCCAAACATATTGCTCACTATATGTCTGTGGCAGAGAGACTAGAAAGCATGAGAAAGTAATGGAAATTACCCCCCCAAAATGTGCTTCCTATTTAAAATGAAAATGCAGAACAGTCTCTGAAGGAAAATAAGAGTTTTAGATCAGGGACAACCAACTAGCACAAAAATAATAGTTTGATATTGTTGATGCAATACAACATGATATATCGTGGAAAATATTATCCCGATGTGTAACTATCAATTGTTATTTCCTTCATTACTATTGGATAGGCGTTTTAACTGCCTTGCTGTTGTACATGTAATTCCTTATTGACACCATTGAGGTAGGGTTTGTTAAGATGACAGATTAGTTTATTGTAGCTTCTGGTCACTACTGTATGTATATTCTTATCAAAAGGAATAAAGGAAATATAATGATTAAAGATATGCTTTTTATTAAAATGTCCACAAGCAGATGTAGCAGAAAAGGAACAACAAATAACAAATACAGCGTGTATAAAATAGTGAAGGTGAAGCACCCTGAGACGCTATTATCTCTCCATAATATTTGATTGTTCCATTAATCAAAGATATAATTAATCCTTTAAATCCCATATGATTCTTTCATTTATTGTGATAAAATGTGATAATCTCAAAGAATGTGTAACAACGCATGTGGTCTGTGACCCACGCTGACAAGACTGTTTTAACATTCCTATCTGATGGGCGCTTCATGAGAATTTAAACTGAATGAATTTGAATGTTTAGAAGTATTTTTGTACTGCTTCAAGTGAGGAATCAACTCAAAAATACTTCCAAAGTACTCAAAACATTCAAATTCATTCAGTTTAAATTGTCATGAAGCGCCCATCAGATAGTGATATAAAAAACAGTTCTGTCAGCGTCTATGTCAAACATCCGTCCAACATATAGGGTCAGTTTCCTGGACACAGATTAAGTTTACTCCTGGACTAAAAAGCATGTTGAATGGAGAATCTCCATTGAAAGTAACTAGTCCAGGACTAGGCTTAATCTGTATCCGGGATACCATCCCAAAGATCAAGACATACTTTTCCCCCCTAAAAAATAGGAGTTACTGTTTCCAGTGCTGTTTCCATAGTACTGTTTTCAGCCCCTTCCATGTACACCAATCCCCAGTGGGCTCCGATGGAGGTGATCCCGGCACCGTTGAAGCGACCGCTGAGCAGCCTCAGCTCATTGCCCATGTTGGCTGGGTAGAAGTTGAAGGAGACTTGGTTGGGCAGGCCGGCTGACAGAGTGCGCCCCATGTTGGTGGTTAACACCAGGTAGCAGATGTAGTCTGCTGGGTTGTACTTCCCAGACACCTCGACGATGGCCTCATCATTAAACAGCTCCATCTCCTGCTTTTCACCCACTTCGTGACCGAACACAGGAGTCCAGGTGTTGCCGTATCTCAGCTGGAACCTAAAACAGAGGAAGCTTTTCACGTTGGTTGTGTTTTGATAAGGCACATTCAGACCGAGAGAGCAGGTGGCGTCAGAGAATATCAAGGAATTACATTTTACATTGTACTCTGGGTTAGATACGATAACACTATTGTTTGGTCATGTCCTGAATATGTAATAAACACAACAAAGAAATAAATACAGAAAGAAAGAAAGAGAGCTGTTGGGTAGTGAAGTTGGACTGAGTCGTGGTGTCTGATGGGCAGGGTAGTTGGACTGAGTCGTGGTGTCTGTTGGGTAGTGTAGTTGGACTGAGTCGTGGTGTCTGATGGGTAGTGTAGTTGGACTGAGTCAGTGGTGTGTGTTCATGGGTCAGGGTCTGCTCACCCGCTGATGTAGGCGTTGTTGTTGTAGTAGTAGTAGTAGTTGTGGTTGTTGGTCTCCCACACTCTGACTCCTGTGATGCGTCCCTCACCGTAGGAAGCAAATGGGGTGCCACCTCCCTGACCCACCGCAGAGGAATACGAGTACGGGTCTTTGATGGCTAAAATAACATGGGCAATATGTTTACTATATTAATAATACATATTTATATATACATCATTTTAATTTTACCAACACATTTCTGAAAGATCTTTACATTATGAATAAAGTGCAGATGAATTAACTAAAGTACATTCTGCAATGATTTAATCCATCAGCTTTTGTCTCAAAGAAGAACCTAGAAGTCTAACTAAAAAAGACAAGTTGGTGAAAGCACAAAAGCTATTATTTAATCATTACAATTCAGAATTGCATTTTTATTACTCACGCATTGCCAAGCAGCTAGCCAAGAACACTGTGACAACCAGGATTGAGAACATTCTGCAAAAGGGAGGCATCAATACTTAAGAACTTTCATTTCAGTCAATTTTACTCTCACTCTGTTTCACTTTAAATGGTAAAACTTGAAATAATGTAGTTAATAAAGTTTTTCAAAGTAGTTTGTCAAAACAACTAAGTCATTTTACCTGTCAGGTCAACCAGTGTTTCCTAGGAGGGAAAAGAAAATAACCTTTTGAAATGTGACGTAACAATCAACAAACCATTCTTGAATGTGAAATGTTATGAAACAGCTCTAAAAAGTTGAGCCTATTCTTGTTTACTACAATCACCCTTGTAGTGCTAAGCTGCTGTCACATTCAAAATAATGTCAGATCATTTAATTTAAATTTAGAGGCAAAAGGGCCAGAATGTTTGTGCCCAAGTAGCAAGAGATAATGAGTATTAACTTCATAACATTTCCCACAACAGTATCACTCATTATATACAAGTTTTCTATTTTGTTAGTTGTGTAGTTACCCACAGTGCTATCTTGAGATGTGTGTGAAAACCTGTGAAAGCTTCTTTTCTCTCTGTCTCTGCCAGGTCCTTCTAGTCTACTGCTTCCTCTTTGAACTGTATTTATACCTGCTGAACATTCCATCAGCTCTAGATGGAAGGAGCATGACATGGAACACCTTTAGTCAGTCACTATTGAGAAGTCAGACATTGTTTTCTAGTTGGTCGAGGCCACTTTGGGAGGGAGTGTCAAGGAAATATTTTAAGGAAATAATTGTATTCTTTTGAATTGTAACAAATGAATGATCTGAAATAGGGATTAAAAAAAATATACAATCTAACATCCGAACAATTAGAAGAATATACAAAAATCGTATGAATGTGTACGAAAATCCCTCAAAGTCAGTCTCCCAATCTTCAGTTGTTTCATTACCCCAAGAGGAACTCCTTCCCTTCAAACATTAACACGCTGAAAAAGACATCTGGATCTGGTTATTAACAGGATGGTTAGTTCATTGGTTTGCTTAAAAATCTACAGTATTTTACTGTAGAATATTTGTTTATGTACATGTATTTCAATTTAATTCTAGAGGGGCAGATGAGACATTTTTTTTGTCTCCATTATCGTCCAACGTTTTCTTTAGTCTGTTACAATACTCACATCTTCATTAAATCACTGGCAACCTGTACATGTTACTACAGGAAAACAATCTGATTTCATTTTCTGCAGATTAACCAGATAAATATCAGTAGAAGTGTCACGACTGTTTGGAGGATTGACGGACCAAAACGCAGCTTTAGGAAAATAAGCCATCTCCTTTTTATTGAAGAAGGCAAACGAAACAAACACACTTACGAACTAAACGATCGTGAAGCTAAACAACGACGTGCACACACATGCTACAAACGTATCACATAGACAACTACTCACAACAAATGAAAGCCTATGGCTACCCTAAATAAGGCTCCCAATCAGAGACAACCGAAATCAGCTGTCTCTAATTGGGAACTCATTCAGGAAACCATAGACTCTCCTAGACAACTAAACATACATAGACAACGCTAGACACATGTACTCAACACAAACCCATATACTACACCCAACAACCCCTTTACCATAGAATCACCCAAAACCAACATAACACAAACATTCCCCATGTCACACCCTGACCTAACTAAAATAATAAAGAAAACAAAGAATACTAAGGCCAGGGCGTGACAAGAAGTTACAAAGTGAGAAAATAAATAAAAGTTTATATACACATTACTAAGTGAAATACCCTGAGGCACTTGTTACTCCTATCTATAAATGTGATAGTTCAATTAACATATTAATGCAAATATATAATGTAGGACGTTATTGATACTTTTTTTTTTAAATAAGCTAAAAGGTCAATAGAAATCAAATTTGCTATATTAACAACTTTTGTGTATGTAAGTTGAGTTATCTATTTTCTTTTAGCTGGGGAAGAATGTGAATTTATCTCAGTAACTACCCATTGGGCACACACTGGTTGAATCAACGTTGTTTACATGTCATTTAATTTCACTTCACTTCAAAAGGTAAAACTTGAAGTAAGTTTGTTAATAATGTTTTTCATAGTAGTTCACAAAAACAAGTGAGTCATTATACCTGTCAGGTCAACCACCCCTAAGGGGGAGGAAAAGAAAAGACACTTTTTGGAATTGTGAAATGTGACGTAACAATCAACAAACCATTCTTGAATGTGAAATGTTATAAAACAGCTCTAAAAAGGTAAACCTAGTCTAGTTTACTACAATCACCCTTGTAGTGCTATGCTGCTGTCACATAAAAAATGTCAGATAATTTAATTTAAATTTAGAGGCAATAGGGCCAAAATGTTTGTGCCCAAGTACCAAGAGATGATGAGTATTAACTTCATAACATTTCCCACATCAGTATTATGCATTAAATCCAAGTGAAAGTTTACAACAATTACAAAGATTTTACTGAGTTACAGTTCATATAAGGAAATCAATCAATTGAAATAAATAAATTAGGCCCTAATCTATGGATTTCACATGACTGGGAATACAGCTATACATCTGTTGGTCACAGATACCTTTAAGTAGCGGTGTGGATCAGAAAACCAGTCAGTGTCAGGTTTGACAGAGTTGATCAGGCTGTTGACTGTGGAATGTTGTCCCACTCCTTTTCAATGGCTGTGCGGAGTTGCTGGATATTGGCGGGAACTGGAAAATGCTGTCGTACACATTGATCCGGAGCATTCCAAACATGCTCAGTGGGTGACATGTCTGGTGAGTATGTAGGCCAAGGAAAAACTGGGACTTTTCTGCTTCCAGGAATTGTGTACAGGTCCTTGCGTCATGGGGCTGTGCATTTTAATGCTGGAACATGAGGTGAAGGCGGCAGATGAATGGCATGACAATGGGCCTCAGGATCTTGTCACTGTATCTCTGTGCATTCAAATTGCCATCGATAAAATGCAATTGTGTTCGTTGTCCATAGCTTATGCCTGCCCATACCATAACTTCACCGTCACCATGGGGCACTCTGTTCACAATGTTTTACATCAGCAAACCGCTCGCCCACACGTGGTCTGTGGTTGTGGAGCCAGTTGGACGCACTGCCAAACTATCTAAAAACAAAGTTGGAGGCGACTTATACTAGAGAAATTAACGTTACCTTATCTGTCAACAGCTCTGGTGGACATTCCTGCATTTAGCATGCCAATGGTACACTCCCTCAACCTGAGACATCAGTGACATTGTGTTGTGTGACAAAACTTCACATTTTAGAGGGGCATTTTATTGTCCCCAGCACAAGGTGTATCTGTATAATGATCATGCTGTTTAATCAGCTTCTTGATATGCCACACCTGTCGCATAGATGGATTATCTTGGCAAAGGAGAAATGCTCATTAACAGGGATGTAAACAAATTTGTGCATATTTTAGAGAAATACGCTTTTTGTGCTTATGGAACGTTTCTGGGATCTTTTATTTCAGCTCACGAAACATGAGACCAACATTTTACATGTTGCATTTATATTTTTTGTTGAGTGTACAGTAGTTACTTCACATAAAGATGTATGTAATTCATCACCATTGAACAAAACAACAAAATCTGGACATTCCGGAGTCCTACTTTGACAGTAAAATATAAGAACTATAGTCTGTTGTCAACCCAAAGTTCGTGACAATCACTGGATTAGGTTTCATCATGCATTCCTGCTTGGACATGTTAGACGAAACAACTTGAATTCCCCTGTAGTTCATTATTTATACCTCTTAATAAAGCAATAAGAATGACTCAATAAGATGATTATTCGGGGCTGATCCCCCCAACTGTAAAATGTTGTGACACCAGAGGAAAATGTTAGTCTGGAGCTCTGTTTATTTTTTTTATTTCACCTTTATTTAGCCAGCTAGGCAAGTTGAGAACAAGTTCTCATTTACAACTGCGACCTGGCCAAGAATAAAGCAAAGCAGTTCGACACATCAACAACACAGAGTTACACATGGAATAAACAAACATACAGTCAATAATACAGTTGAAGAAAATCTATATACAGTGTGTGCAAATGAGGTAAGAAAAGGGAGGTCAGGCAATAAATAGGCCATGGTGGTGAAGTAATTACAATATACCAATTAGACACTAGAGTGATTGATGTGCAGAAGATGAATGTGCAAGTAGAGATACAGGGGTGCAAAGGAGCAAGATAAATAAATAAATACAGTATGGGGATGAGGTAGTTGGATGTGCTATTTACAGATGGGCTATGTACAGGTGCAGTGATCTGTGAGCTACTCAGACAGCTGGTGCTTAAATCACTGTAATAGTAACACTTAGGGTAGATGTTCATTCAGGGGAACAATATAGCCCAAGTCGTTAGCTTGGCTTTTATAACGTTTAAGGCTGAAGCAGACAGACAGATAGACAGAGAACAAGAATAAGCACAGAGTGACAGCAGAGAAGATGCTGAGACAGATAGACAGCACAACAGGGAGGCAAACCAAATGTCTAGAGTGGAAGGCCAGTTCTAGTGGTGAGTTGTATCTCCAGTGGTGTTTAACATATTGTATTTGTTTTTAACATCAGATGGTTAAGAATGAGGAGGAAGACCATGTCTTGTAAGTCCCTGGTACAGAAATGGTTAAGAAACACTGTACTGTACTGGCAGTGTTACGTGTCAGCACCAGTGCCTGTGTGTAAGTGCGATGTGTAGGGTCAGGGTGTATGTGTGGGGATAGTGTGTGTGTATATGGAGTTGGCAGCGCTCATAGTGATGTGGGCTGGTTTAGATAAAATGCCAAATTCTTGTACCAGGCTACCCCTGTTGTTTTCTAATTTGAAGTGGAAGGAAATACAAATACAATGCCTTCAGAAAGTAGTCACACCCCTTGACCTTTCCCCCATTTTGGTGTGTTACAGACAGAATTTAAAATAGATTACATTGAGATTTTTGTCACTGGACAACACACAATACCCCATAATGTCAAAGTGGAATTATGTTTTTTGAAATGTTTACAAATGAATTAAATATGAAAAGCTGAAATGTCTTGAGTCAATAAGTTGTTATGGCAACCCTAAATAAGTTCAGAAGTAAAGATTTCCTTAACAAGTCACATAGTAAGTTGCATGGACTGACTGTGTGCAATAATCGTGTTTAACATGATATCTGAATGACTACCTAATCTCTGTACCCACACATACAATTATCTGTAATGTTCCTCAGTCGAGCAGTGAATTGCAAGCACAGATTCAACCACAAAGACTAGGGAGGTTTTCCAATGCCTCGCAAAGAAGGGCACCTATTGGTAAAAAAATGGGTAAATAAAAAAATATGGCTAAAAAAATAGCAGACATCAATGGACCTGTACATTTGTTTTTCAACAGGACAATGACCCATCACACCTCCAGGCTGCGTAAGGACTATTTTACCAAGAAGGAGAGTGATGGACTGCTGCATCAGAAGACCTGGCCTCCACAATCCCCCAACCTCAAACAAATTGAAATGGTTTGGGATGAGTCAGACTGCAGAGTGAAGGAAAAGCAGTCAACAAGTGCTCAGCATATATGGGAACTCCTTCAAGACTGTTGGAAAAGGATTCCAGGTGAAGCTGGTTGAGAGAATGCCAAGATAGTGCAAAGCTGTCATCAAGGCAAAGGGTGGCTATTTGAAGAATCTAAAATATAAAATATATTCTGATTTGTTTAATACTTTTTTGGTTACTACATGATTCCATAGGTGTTATTTCATAGTTTTCATGTCTTTACTATTATTATAAAAACACATTATTATAGAAAATAGTAAATAGAAAGAAAAACCCTTGAATGAGTTGGTGTTCTAAAACTTTAGACCGGTAGTGTATGTGTGCCCTTTGTTCCCCAATGTCCTTGTTGGTTATTGTTACCATGTCCGTTGGTCTTGTGAGCACCTGTGCTGCTGTATCGGCTTCCATGCTACGTGTTATTGTGCACTTGTTTTATGGGTCTCGTCCCATGTATTTTTTGGAGGTTTACACCTCGCTCTTTTAAGTGGATAAAATAAATCCCCCTTTTACGTATTCCTGCGCTTGTCTCTTATCATTATACAGCGTGACAGAATAACTAACCTACTAAATGGAGAATAGCTGTCAACCGTCATAGAGACAGTCCAGCATCAAGGACTGTCTCTCCAGACTCGGCAGCGCCATGAACAGGGTGCTGGCAATCATCCTGCATTTGGAGGGCAATGTGCAGTCCCTCCAGTCTCCAGCACCGGTTCCAGCACCAGCCACCACACCACTACCTGCCTCCGTCCCATCTGAGCCAGTCCGCGGAATACCTGTGTCCCTTCTGTAGTGCTTTGACGGCACGCCAGCAAGATGCAAGGGATTCCTTCTGCAATGCGACCTGTAACTCGCTCGCTACAACAAGGCTGTCTCTGGGAGAGACAGGGTTGCCACGGTCATTTCGGCACTGACCGAACGGGACCTGGACTGGGGTGCCGTGGTCTGTGAAACGGGCGGACCTGAGGTCGAGTCCTACGAGCGCTTCACTCTCCTCTTCCACTCGGTGATTGGTCATCCTGTGCCGGGACGAGAGGAGGGTGAGCGCCTACTCCGACTACGCCAGGGATCTAGGACCGCCTTGAAGTTCGCTCTGGAGTTCCGGAATATCGCAGCCTCCACCAAATGGAACGAGTCGGCTCTGGTCACCGTGTGGAGGTACAGGTGGGAGTTGCCGTGATAACAACCTGCCACTCGACCAGCTCATCAGCATGGCGAATCATTTGGACAACCTCCTGCGGACCCGACAAAGACCTGCACAGAATCCAGAGCCCATGGCTACACCTGCTCTGTGGCCGGAGCCGATGCTGGTGGGCTCTGCACGTTTGCCTAAAGGCAGAGCGTAGGAGCAGGAGGAATCTGGGCCTCTGCTCCTATTGTGGAGTAAGGGGTCATTTCTCCCCAACCTGACCTCTATCCACTAATAGGCGAGGAGGTGACAAGCTAGGGAATTCTCCTGCTCCAACCCAGGTGGGATGCAAGTTCTCCCCTCCTTTTCTATCAGCTCAACCAGCGTGTTTCCCCATTAAATTCCCTGAATACCCTAGCCCCACACTCCGGTTAGCTCTCATTGTTAGCTCTGATTTGCGGAGCTGCCGGGAATCTTTTAGATTCGTCACCCATTCCGTTTCTCTGCTGACCCATGACACTTATTTAGAACAGATCACCTTTTCGATTATAGACACCCCCACGCACCTTGTTGTGTTAGGTCTCCCCTGGTTGAGCTGGCATAACCCTGTTATTTCCTGGTCCGAGGGGAGACTGCTGGGTTGGTTGCAGGAGTGTCAGGGGAGGTGTCTCGCGGTGTCTGCCAACACCACTACGGTGGAAAGTCTGGACCACACACCTCAAGTGGAGTTACCGGAGGAATACCAGGATCTGCATCAGGTTTTCTCTAAGACCCAGGCTACACACCTGCCTCCTCATCGCCCCTGGGGACTGCGTCATTGATCTGCTGTCTGACGCAGCCCTCCCGGGAGGACACGTCTATCTCCTCTCCTATGCGGAGACCGAGGCCATGGAGACCTATGTGCAGGAGAGCCTCCAGCAGGGTTTTATCCACCAATCTACGTCACCAGCCTGCTCAAGCTTCTTTTTTATTAAAAAGAAAGATGGGGGACTGCGCCCCTGCATTGGTTATCGAACTCTGAAAAAAGCCACCATTAAGTTCAGCTATCCTTTACCCCTCATCCCAACCATGATCAAACAAATGCACGGGGTGCAGTACTTCACAACACTGGACTTGAGGAGAGCCTACAATCTGGTGCGCATTCATGCAGCCGTCGAATGGAAAAGCGGCCTTTTCCCATGACCACAGGCTTTTATAAGTATCTCGTAATACCTTTTGGCCTGTCTAAAGCTCCTTCAGTCTTTCAGGCCTTTATTAACGAAGCGTTTCGGGATATGCTGGGACGGGGCGTAGAGAAACATTTTGGTCTATTCTGCTGACCCTGCCCAGCGTGGCTTGTTAGTCAGCTCTGTGCTGTGTAGACTGTTGGAGCATGATCTATATGTTAAACAAGAGAAGTGTTTGTTTTTCCAGCGGTCCGTGTCCTTTTTGGGATACCTCATATCCACGAAGGGAGCGGAGATGGAGGAACAACGCGTCAGCGCAGTCAGGTCATGGCCCATCCCCAACTCTGTGAAAGCAGACCAGCGATTCCTGGGGTTCGCCAACCATTTCCGGAGGTTCATCCGGGGCTGCAGCACGGTGGTCGCACCTCTCACCTCCCTGCTGAGAGGAGGTCCCTAGCGGCTTCGTTGGACGGCAAAGGTGGAGAGGGCGTTTGAGACACTGAAGGCACGCTTCACCGCTGCTCCCGTGCTGGAACCTCCCGACCACTCACTTCATCGTTGAGGTGGATGCCTCCGAAGTACGAGTCGGGGCAGTGCTGTCCCAGTGCACTGGAATCCCTCCAAAGCTGCGGCCCTGCGCCTTTTACTCCAAGCAGCTAAAACCCACCCAGAGGAACTACGACGTAGGTGACCAGGAACTCTTGGTCGGTCAAGAAGGCTCTGAAGGCGTGGAGGCACTGGCTGGAGGGGTCAAAACACCCTTTCATGGTGTGGACGGACCACCGCAACCTGGGCAGTGAAGAGGCTAAACCCGAGACAGGCTCGAAGAACGTGAAGGTGGACACCCTGTCTCGCCTCTATGATGCAGAGGAGAGAGAGGGAGAGGAGACCCCCATCATCCCTCCGTCCCGTATCATCACGCCAGTGGTGTGGGACATGGACGCCGACATACGGCAGGCCCTGCATACGGAACCCGCACCTGCACAGTGCCCGGAGAACCGCACCTACGTGCATACGGGTGTGTGGACAGCCTCCCTACCTGGGTGCACACGGTGCCTGTGTCGGGTCATTCTGGGATAAGCCGTACCGTCGCCTGCCTGACTGAGAAGTTCTGGTGGCCCACATTGGCTAGGGACGCCTGGGTTTACATCTCTTTCTGCTCCATCTGTACCCAGTCAAAGACACCCAGACACCTCCCTTATGGAAAGCTCCTTCCATTGCCAGTGCCACAATGACCCTGGTCTCACCCCTTGGTGGACTTTGTGACTGACCTTTCAATCTCCCAGGGGAACACCACCGTTCTCATCATTGTGAACCAGTTTTCCAAAGCTTGTCGCCTCCTTCCTCTGCCTGGTCTCCCGTTGGCCATGCAAACCGCAGAGGCTCTTTGTACTCACGTCTTCCGACACTACGGGATCCCGGAGCACATTGTATCAGATTGTGGCCCTCACTTCACCTCACGCGTATGGAAAGCATTCATGGAATGCCTGGGAGTCACGGTCAGTCTCACCTCCGGGTACCGTCCTCAAGCTAATGGGCAGGTGGACATGGTAAATCAGGAAGTGGGCAGGTTCCTGAGGTGTCACTGTCAGGACCGGCCGGGGGAGTGGGAAGATTTTCTACCTTGGGCTGAGTACACGCAGAATTCCCTCCCCCACTCTTCCACTAGCCTCACTCCTTTACAGTGCATGTTGGGGTATCAGTCGGCTATGGCACCTTGGCCTCCAAGCCAGACCGAGGCCCCTGCAGTTTCGGCGCGCTAAGGAGTTCTGGAATGCTGGACACACTCGTCTCCAGCGGGCCGTACGTCGGCACAAGGAAGAGGCCGACCGCCACCTCAGTGAGGCGCCTGTCTTCTCTCCAGGAAACTGGGTCTGGCTCTCCACCCGGAACCTGCCCCTCTGCCTGCCCTGCCGGAAGCTGAGCCCGTGGTTTGTGGGGCTATTTAAAGTCCAGAGGAGGGTTAATGAGGTAACGTACCATTTGCAACTCCCTGCTGATTTCCACATTAACCCGACTTGTCATGTGTCTCTCCTCAGGCCAGTGGTGCCTGGTCCCCTCGCTGAGGCTGGACCCAGTGATGCCCTGCCTCCTCCTCTGGACATCAAGGGAGGTCTGGCATAGTCGGTCCGTGAAGTCCTGGATTTGAGGCATCGGGCATGGGTGTCTCCAGTACCTCATCGACTGGGAGGGGTACGGCCCAGAGGAGCAGTGCTGGGTTCCTGCGGTGGACATCCTGGACGCTTTGCTGACCGGGGATTTTCACTGTCGGCACCCTGACGTCGGCACTGCATCCCTGTGGTCGTCCTCGAGGCCGGTGTCGTCCCGCTGCTGGTGCAGTGCGTCGGGGGGGGGGGGGGGGGGGGGGGGTTCTGTCACGGATCCTACTGCTGCTGCTCATTCCATTCACCAGCTCCAGAGGTCACGTCACCGGCCTTCTATGCTTCACTGAACTGGATTCATTACCACCAACCCCGGACTGTCTTGTCTCATTGCGCACACCTGGTTCCCATTCCCCCTGATTAGTGTGTGTATATATGTGCCCTCTGTTCCCCATTGTCTCTGTCGGTTATTGTTACCATGTCCGTTGGTCTTGTGAGGCCCTGTGCTGCTGTATCGGCTTCCATGCTACGTGTTTACTGTACACTTGTTTTCCGGGTCTCGTCCCATGTATTATTTAGAGGTTTACACCTCGCTCTTTTGTTTGGGTGGAGAAAATAAATCCCCCTTTTACGTATTCCTGCGCTTGTCTCCTATCATTATACAGCGTGACAGCTTGTAATAATTTAGCATCAGAAAAGTATTATTGTCTACACATCAACAGCCATCACAAGAGTAATGAAACTATCACTTGTATGTAGAAGGCTGTAATTTTCAGACAAAATTAATGGTACCTTTTAAATCTCACAAACATTGCTCTCACACATGGTTGGATTTAAATCCTGGAGTATTCACAACTACTAGAGTATCTTCACCATCGGCGGATGAATCACTTGCAAATATTCAGGACGAAGAGTTTGTTGATGATGCCAATGCTTCTTCTGATTTGTATTGTACAGCTAAAGGCTTAGCAACTATTATTGAGGAAAGATGTGCATCTTCTCTACTGAAATTAGAGAATTTGGTCCATGTGCCAAGCTCAGTTATTGATGAGTTTTTAAGGGAGCTCCATCATTTGATTTGTTCCACAGCTGTACCTTTATCTAGTGACTTAGTTATTGGCAGTTTTCGTCAACATAACCTCCAAGTGGATGAATCGACCACTTCTTCGAGATCGGTGTCCCTTCCACAGGACGGTTGAGCTAATTTAGGCTAACGCGATTAGCATGAGGTTGTAAGTAACAAGAACATTTCCCAGGACATAGACATATCTGATATTGGCAGAAAGCTTAAATTCTTGTTAATCTAACTGCACTGTCTAATTTACAGTAGCTATTACAGTGAACGAATATCATGCTATTGTTTGAGGAGAGTGCACCATTTTGAACATGAAAACTTATTAATAAACAAATTAGGCACATTTGGGCAGTCTTGATACAACATTTTGAACAGAAATAGAATGGTTCATTGGATCAGTCTAAAACTTTGCACATACACTGCTGCCTTCTAGTGGCCCAAATCTAAATTGCACATGGGCTGGAAAAATACATTATGGCCTTTCTCTTGCATTTCAAAGAGGATGGTTAAAAAATTAAAATACAAAAGAATGGTTGGTTTTTTCTTTGTATTATCTTTTACCTGATCTATTGTGTTATATTCTCCTACATTCCTTTCAAATTTCCACAAACCTCAAAGTGTTTCCTTTCAAATGGTACCAGGAATGTGCATATCCTTGCTTCAGGGTGTAACGCTCGTCCTCCTCCTCGTCTGAAGAGGAGCATGGATCGGACCAAAACGCAGCGTGGTTTGAATACATACTTGTTTTATTAAAGAAAGACGAACACGAAAAAACACTTGATAAACTACAAAACAATAAACAACGTTAACAGACCTAAACTTGAGAACATATAACATGAACGCACAAACAGGAATGAACACAGGAATGAATGAACGAACGAAACAAACGAAACCAGTCCCGTGCGGCACAAACACTGACACAGGAACAATCACCCACAAACAAACAGTGAGAACAGCCTACCTTAATATGGTTCTCAATCAGAGGAAACGTAAAACACCTGCCCCTGATTGAGAACCATATCAGGCTAATTGAAAATGAACCCAACATAGAAACACATAACATAGAATGCCCACCCCAACTCACGCCCTGACCATACTAAACAAAGACAAAACAAAGGAAATAAGGTCAGGAACGTGACACAGGGCCTGAGCTGCAGGCAGTTAGATTTGGGTATGTCATTTTAGGCGAAAATTTTAAAAAGGGGCGGATCCTTAAGAGGTGTTAAAAAAATACTAAATTATAAAGGGCACAAAATGATTATATGGAGCAATCACTAATAACGTTACTGCTTACAAAGAAATTGAAGTTAATAAATTGCTCTTGCAGTTTGTTCTGGTAATCCTGTGCAAAAGTCTATTGAAAAAAGTGGTCATCTTAGCACTGCTTATCAGTGTAAGCAGTATTACAAGGAGCACTTCAGTGTTGTGGAGCCAATTGAATACATGCTAAACGCTAAAAAGAGACACACTTTCCAGTATGTCCCAAATACTGAAGTAGTTTCAGAAGCTTTTAAGTAGAAGGGACATTGTTGATAAAGTAGTTGAGAGTCATTGGGGACAGCAGGACATGAATATTGGACCATCATATCAATACAAGTCTTACAAAGATGGTTCACATTTTAAGGAGAACTGTTTTCTCTCTGGAGAAGAGCGAAGGATACTCTTAGGTCTTTATGTGGATGACTTCGAAATGTGTAATACCCTTGGCACTTCAAGGAAGAAACGGGTGGGTGGGTCTCATTCCTCTTTATCATCCATTTATTTAGCAGTTCTGTGCAAGAACAATGATGTTAAAACTATGGTTATGGTAAGGTTTTAGAACCTCTTCTACGAGATCTACGAACTCAGGAGGAACTGTGTTTATGCCCCTATACTAGGTGTATATGTCAAAGGTACAGTATAGAGTGTAGTGGTTGACAATCTGGGAGCTCACAGCATATCTGGTTTCATTGAGAGTTTCTCAGGGGAGTACTATTGCATGTTTTGCACAGGAAAGAGTTGTGATATTCAGTTACATGAAGTTGCATCTGGTGCTTTCAGCTTGAGAACAAAAGAAGCTGAAGACATTTGAACAAACATTTTTGGGGTGAAGAAAGACTGTGTTTTCACAGGCAACTTAACTAATTTTCACGCCATCTCTGGCTATACTCCAGATCTTGATCACAATATTTTGAGGGGGTATTGTCCCAAACGAGCTGTCTCACTGCTTAGCATTACTTGTATCAAGACAACTTTTTACATTGGATTACCTGAATACAGTTATTCTGAATTTCCCCTACAAGTGGTCAGACAAGACAAACAGAATTCACGTGTTACCACACAGATTTTCCAGTAGAAAAACAGTGGGTGTAAACGCTCATGAAAACTGGTGCTTGCTAAGGTTGCTACCATTTTTGATCGTCCCCTTGTACCTGAAGATGAGCCAACATGGCTTGTACTTATGGACCTGAAAGACATCATTGAGCTTGTTGTTGCCCCTGTGCATAGTGATGACTCTATTTCTTATCTAGAACGCAAAATAATTGAGCACAGGCAAAGAGTTGTTCCCTGGCGTTAGGCTTCTGTAACCGGAGGTTGCTGGATCGAATCCCTGAGCTAACAAGGTAAAAATCTGTCGTTTTTTCCCCGAGAAAGGCAGTTAACCCACTGTTCCAGGGGTGCTGAATAAGTGGGTGTCAATTAAGGCATCTCTCATTCAGAGAGGTTGGGTTAAATGCGGAAGACACATTTCAGTTGAATACATTCAGTTGGACAACTGACTGGGTATCCCCCTTTCTACTGAAGCATCATTATCTGGAACACTACTCCCAGATGATTCGTTTTTCTGGTCCTCTTGTAAGGCTGTGCTGCCCTACCAAGCAAAAAGGCAGTAGCTGCTCATAGTGTGGAACTGAGAAAAAGGCCTTTTTTTAACCTTGATTAAACAGTAACTTTATGCAGTTACTGCTAACATGACCCCCCATTTCCTCCAAAACACAATACAATATAGGCAGGATCCTTGTCCACATGATTAAGCATTGTATTTAATGTAGCAAAAATGACATTAACTCATTTTTGACCAAATGAGCAGTTACTGCCTTTTTGCTTGGTCATTGTTAGGACAACGCTTCTTATTTTTTAAACAGATATATAGCCTACAGCACTGTGATTTAGACCTGTGCAATTTGTTGAACACTGAATGTCAGTGAATGGACATTTGTCTTTCCAAAGCGCTGAACCGTTACAAAAAATACAGTATAATCTTTGAAACTCATGCCTGTTGCCTTCTTTGTCACTGATGCAAATGGTCTCTTGCTCCTTGGTTCTACATTTTAGCATGTACTTTATATTTCCCTGTTCATTAGTGTAAATACAAACACTAAGGTAGAAAGTGGCAGCATTTCATCTTGTGCTTACATGAATAATTATGTAGAACCTGGTCTATAATATAAATGATGGATGAAGTTCTACATAATTATGAGTAATATCAATAGAATAATGTTAATTATTAAGTAGTTGTCACGCCCTGACCGTAGAGATCCTTTTTATGTCTCTTTTGGTTGGTCAGGGCGTGAGTTGGGGTGGGCATTCTATGTGTGGTGTAATATGAACACTTACCACGCTGCACCTTGGTCCTCTCCTCCTCCTCCTCTATACGACGAGCGTTACAGTAGTGATCAGGTTTAGGGAACATGATCAAATCCATTTGAAGCTACACATTTAATTCAGATAAAATTAGCTTTACCAAACCATGTTCAATTGATTCTATTCCATTACAATGCATTTACTTGAACAAATTATATTTGCTTGACAAAAATAATAAAAGAAAACTGAAAAAGAATAATTGTGTTTATCTAACATGTTTCATTCATTTGGAACAGATGTACATATTTTAATTAATTACATTCAAAGCACCATCTTTTTCAGTGCATTACAAATGTAGACATAGAGGACAAAAGTTAAATACTCTACAAAAGATAAATCAGAGAAAAATGTAATAAATTCACTATCTTAGAAAAATCCCATAAAAACCTTTACAAGGTAAAGAAAATAAATTGTCTGAACTTAAGCAGGAATATGATATTTTACTTTTGAAGAGAGCCAACAACTACAGGTTATACTCAAATAAAGCATACTACTTAATGGCAAATAAACCTGGTAAAGATCTTGTAGCCCTCACAAAACGAATACACACCAAACCACTTGTAATTTTAAAATATAAAGATACAAGTGTGTTAATTAGAAACAAGAAAGTGATTATTGTCATTTTTAAAAGCTTCTATAAAAATCTATATACATCAGAATTAAACAACAGTTGGACTGATCCTACAGCCTTCTTAGACTCAACAACCCTGATGCAATTATCAGCAGACAGAAAAGAATCACTAAAAACAGAGATTACCCCAAAATAAATATTAGATACTGTTAAAACATTAGTGTGGAGAAATGCACCAGGAATGGACAGCTTTCCTATAGAATTCTATTTAACATTTTGGGAAAAATAGTTCCCCGATTTACGCAAATGACAACACACATGCAACTCAATTCAGTGTTTCCTAGTACCATGCATCACACCGTTATTTTAATTATATTAAAACCAGGAACATCTGTGGAGTTCCCTGATGATTACAGACCTGTAAGTTTAGTAAATTGTGACCGTAAAATATTAACAAATCTCATAAGCAACAGAATGTCAAAAGTCTTACCAGACTTGAAACATATTAATCGAACAGGGTTTATGACACTTACAAGCAAATACAAGTACAAGTTTCAGTTTAATACAATATGCTAAAAAACAAGATAGAGATTTATCAACGAAGGCTGTTGATTCCGAAAAGGCTTTGGACCGTCTATTCAAAACATTCAAAGCTTTCAACTTTCCAGCTGAACTAATAAATGTAAAAAAATATATAATGTGCAGTGTTATTAAGCAGTAAGGCCAGAGGGGGTGTGGTATATGGCCAATATACCATGGCTGAGGGGTGTTTTTATGGAAGACGAAAAGCGAATTCCCTGGACACAGCCTTTAGCTGTGGTACAGTGACCATATATCACAAACCCCTGAGGTGCCTTATTGCTATTGTAAACTGGCTACCTGATTAGAGCAGTAAAAATACATGTTTTGTCATACCCGTGATATGGTCTGATATACCACAGCTGTCAGCCAATCAGCACTCAGGGCTCGAACCACCCAGTTAATAATTTGTATTTATAAAGTACATTTTGCAATGCATTAATCCATCAGAGGTTGTCTAAGGACTAGATTCAATCCGTATAGCAGACGTTCTGCGTTATAGCTCGATTGAAATTGAAAGATTTTATTTTATTTTATTTGGATCCCCATTAGCCGACGCCTATGGTGACAGTTGCTAGTTGAGTAGCAATTTTTACACCTGAGTGTAATGTAAACCTTATAAGCCTTCAACAAGCTTTTTAAGTGAACACACGTTTTTATGTGTAACCAGGCCATGTAGAAACAATTTGTGTTCTATAGATAGGAGGTGTGAGTCCTCAAGGGGTTATAAATATATATATGAACATAGAGATTTATATTATACAAATTTTGAAGTTAATGTAATGCCATTGTTAGGTGAGAAAACCCCTCTGGAGAAGGGAAAAACAGCTCCTCCGGATGTGAGCATGAAAGAGATTTTCAATTCACTGTCTAGTGATAGTGATATAAAGAACCATTTCAAAGTAGAGGAGGAGACACGGGTGAAAAAGTCAGACGTGACCCCCCTGTGGGCTCTCTGTTCCCTCAATCTATCCTCACACTGAGTTGCGCAAGGCAGATCAGGTTTCAAGCATCTGGTCAGCACTGCCTGTCTTTGAGTCAACAGACTTTGACAGCAGTGATGAACGCTGTCTTAGGCCAACCAGAACACAGGCTGCGAAAGGAAATAAAGACTAACCTCCAGTGACAGTAATCACACATAAATCAGCATCTCCAAAACAGTTGGATGGATGGTCAAAAACTTTGAACCATCCACGAGACGTGGGTAACAGAGTTGTACAGGTTCCGAGTGAAACCAACAACATTATTTGTTCAGCAGAAGACAAACCTGGTGTGTGTCATTATTGTGGGATTTCTGGTCACTGGCAACGAGAACGTCGGAACGAAAACGTGTCTTTATGAGAAGTGGCCAGGAGAAGAAGGGTCCGTCTAAGGGAAAATGGACGTGTCTTTATGAGAAGTGGCCAGGAGAAGAAGGGTCCGTCTAAGGGAAAATGGACGTGTCTTTATGAGAAGTGGCCAGGAGAAGAAGGGTCCGTCTAAGGGAAAATGGACGTGTCTTTATGAGAAGTGGCCAGGAGAAGAAGGGTCCGTCTAAGGGAAAATGGAAACAGGACAACAGCCCCAACAACACAATGCTGATGCAGAAATTTAAGAAGCTCTCTCCGGCTGCTGTGGAGGTAAACTAATAGACCCCCTCTTACGTCCATCTCAGCTGGTGTACATCGGGTGGAATATATGTCAACATGATGGTTAACAACTTTACAGTAGGTTTTTAGTACAGTAGATATGGGTGCTGAAGTCACTGTATTGCCCATATCTTATGGAAAACATATGTCCTCAGTACACGGGCGGGAGACAGAGACAGATATGAAACAGACCAAACCATTATCAATTTCTATTGGTCCAATGAAGATTGATGCAGGGGTGTGGATAGACTCATTTGAACAACCTATTTTAGGCCTTGGTGTTATTCTGCAACTTGACTCTACGCTGAACGTTTCTGAAGGAAAGGTGACGTGAGAAATTAGACAACTGCAGGGATCTACAGTTCAGAACCATGCTATTTGGACTACAAAGAAAAATGAGAGTGGAACTTTGGATATGGAACCAGTGTGCTTGACAGGTGTTGCCCCACCTTGCACAAGACAATATCCCATTAGCAAGAAAGCTATGGCCGCTACTAAAGTAGTAGAGACTCCTAACATCATCATACAACGTGGCACACCATGTAATCCAGTTACTCGGATTCTTCCTCCAGATACTACATTACTTGAACATGACTGCTGTGAGTTGGTTTTGGATCAGCTATCTGATAGGTTTACTAAGAGTCATCCGTTGGAAAACCCAGAGTTTATCTTATACACAGATGGTTCAAGCATTGTGGAGGAGGGTGTGAGGAAGGCAGGCTGGGCAGTTACTACAATGGACAATGTGATAGTGACAGACACGTTACCTGCAGAAACAACAGCCCAGGTGGTGGAATTGGTGGCTTTGACAGAAGCATGTAAACAGGCTGAAGGAAAAACAGCTAAAATCTACACAGATTCGAGGTCTGCTTTTGGCGTTACCCATGATTTTGGAAATATATGGAAAAACAGAGGATTCATGACATCACTGGGAGCTCCTCTGAAGAATGGACCAGAGCTCATGGCTCTACTGAATGCTCTCCAGTTACCTGGACAAGTTGCGATTTTGAAAATGAAAGCACATGGAAAAATCTTTACAGACGAGAGTGAAGGTAATGATCTGGCTGACAGAACTGCCAAGGCGGCTGCCAAGAGAACACCTCTGTCACCTAAACTGATTAGGAAACACCTCGTATGCATTGTTTACGGTATTATGTAGTATATGGGCACACATAACAAAACCACATGGTTGAGTCCGTTTGAGGTCGTCACAGGTTAACCCATGTCACTACCAGGTACGTTAGATTTGAGAAAAGCAGACGTTCACTTTATGAGGGACATAATGCTTAACTGTAGCATCCAACTCTCTAATGCAGTAGGGGAAGCAGACAGACAAGTAAGAGAGGCGTGGGGAATAATACACGAGGGGGGACATGACATTAGGGCCAAAATGAGAAGGTCCTTATCAAGTTTTGCTCATAACAAGATCAGCAGTAAAAGTTCAGGGAAAATCACGGTGGATACATGTCATTCATTGCAAGGTTGTCCATTTTGATGACAAAGCGGAGCCTGGAGAATAAAGAACTGATTGATTAGCAATCGGGGGCCAATCTCGGGTGAAGAAGCATAGTAAGATGATCAGAACCTGATAAGCATGTATGTTGTACACCGCTGTAACGGCTTTCCTCCTCCTCTTCATCCGAAGAGGAGGAGCAGGGATTCGACCAAAACGCAGCGTTGTGAAATGACATGATTTTAATGAACAAGACGAAAAAACATGAAACGAAATACACTTGAATAATTAACAAAATAACAAAACAGAGTAGACAGACCTGGACATGGAACTTACATAAATACACGAAGAACTCACGAACAGTCTACATAAACCGAGACAGTCCCGTGTGGCGCGACAAACACTGACACAGGAGACAACCACCCACAACCAAACAGTGTGAAAACACCTACCTTAATATGACTCTCAATCAGAGGAAATGAAAACCACCTGCCTCTAATTGAGAGCCATATCAGGTCACCCTTAAACAAACATAGAAACACATAACATAGACTACCCACCCAAACTCACGCCCTGACCGTCAAACACATACAAAAATAACAGAAAACCGGTCAGGAACGTGACAACCGCAGTCATCATATTAGGGATATCTAGGTGAAATGTCCAACTTTCTCCCAAAAATCGGTACATGCTTACATAGGGAGATCTATGTGAAATATCAATTTATCTTGAAACCAGAACTTGTTACTTTCACTTTTTTGTTTCCTTCGTTACAGGTTATGAGAATCTATCGTCTGAGGCTGCAGCAATATTCCTTGACCCGAGGCCTGTACCTGAAACGATACAAGATCACCGGTGAAGTGTTCATTAGAGATGTCCTTATCAACCAGTGTAACGGAAGAATAATTCCTCACTACCGGCAGACTGTCAGAATATAATCTTTAATAGTTATCTATGTGGGACTGATACCAGTGTGGAAGAGCTGGTCACTTTTAAAGGACTTGGTGAATGATTACCTTGCTAATAGGACGATTGAATATTATTGTCTTGCAGACAGTTATTTATTTTGTGAGTTTCCTCCTAATACAGGATGTGATAGGAATCGTAAGGGACATCATCATTACACCTGTTAATGCTTATTTTCTATAACTTTGTTTGAAATTGATGTCTTATTGTAACAGCAAGTAAAATATGCCCTTTGTGCTTTCTAGAAATGCAAGGTGTTTCATGCAAATGATTTTATGCTTACTGCTTGTTTTTTATACTGTCTATTTTTTCATGTTTTCTATTGTTTTCTAAAAAGACATTTGAAGTATATATTTTTTTTAAATGTTCTAAGGGGAGTGTAAGAATATTTAAAGATCAATACACAATGCAGAGGACTAAAGGCCAAGAGGACTAAAAGTCAAGAGAGGACTAAAGGTCAAGAGGACTAAAAGTCAAGAGAGTACTAACGATCAATGGAAATAGTGTTTTTTTTGTAAAAGGGAATTAATAAACAATGGGTCAGAGACATGGGAGGAATTTGTCTATTTATTGAGCCTGAAATAGGATACTTGTTATTTGGCCATTGGCCCAGTTTTGTTGCAAGGAATTCTAATTGGTCAACCACAGGCTGTGGCTGGGGGTTATAAAACTACATCCTGTCTCTTTGTTCTGTGGAGAGAATCACTGAGGACAGGGGAGAATGAACATCTACCTCTCAGCATAACATCTGTCACGTTCTGACCTTAGTTCCGTTGTTTTGTCTTTTGTTTTAGTTGGTCAGGGCGTGAGTTGGGTGGGTAATCTATGTTTTCTATTTCTGTGTTGGTTTTCTGTGTTTTGCCTGATATGGTTCTCAATCAGAGGCAGCTGTCAATCGTTGTCCCTGATTGGGAACCATATTCAGGTAGTCTGTTTTCTGTTGGGTTTTGTGGGTGGTTGTTTTCAGTCTTTGTGTGTCTGCACCAGATAGAACTGTTTTGGTTTTCACTTTGTTGTTTTTGTATTTTGAGTTGTTGACTTCATTAAATAAGATGAACAATTACCACGCTGCGCATTGGTCCTCTGATCCTTCAAACTTCTCCTACTCAGACGAGGAGGAAGACAACAGCCTTTACAACATCCATGATTTGTCCTCTTTGAATAAACTTATTTTCCTCCCCCTGCTCTGCTTTGGGGTCTGTGTTATTGAAGAATAACATCAACTGCTAACACATATATATAACATATGTGACATAAAAAAATACATTACAGACAAAAACACTTAACATACATTTAAAACCATTAACATGCAGTGTGTGTGTGCATCTATCAGTTCAACATACATGTCAGTACATACACAGAACAAGTAGGTCACTGGGGAGAGCCATTGCTATATTTGTTTTTTGAAACCAGGTTTGCTGTTCACTTGCGCTATATAAGATGGAAGGGACTTCCATGCACTCATATTGCTCCGTATAATACTGTATGTTTCCTTGCATTTGTTCTGGACCTGTGACTGTAAAAAGACCCCTGGTGGATTGTCTGGTGGGGTAAGTGTGTGTGTCAGTGCTGTGTGTAAGATGACTATGCAAACAATTTGGAAATTCCAACATATTAGTGTTTCTTATAAAAACAAGAAGTGACGCCAATAGGGACTGGCATGCATATTATTAGTGTTAGCCCTTTGATTACAATGAAGAGCAAGATGTGCCGTTCTGTTCTGAACCATCTGCAGCTTAACTAGGGCTTTCCTTGCAATACTTGACTGGTAGTCTAGTGGTTAGAGCATTGGGCCAGTAACTGAAAGGTTGCTGGTTTGAATCCCTGAGCTGGCAAGGAAAAAATATGTTGTTCTACCCCCGAGCAAGGCAATTAACTCTGGGTGCCATGGATGTGGATGAAGGCAGCTCACCGCACCTCTCTGATTCAGAGGGTTTGGGTTACATGTGGAAGATGTGTTCAGTTGTACAACTGACTAGGTCTTTCCCATATGACTGGACAATAATCAAGATAAGATCAAACTAGAGCCTGCAGGACTTCCTTTGTGGAGTGTGGTGTCAAAAAAGCAGAGCATCTCTTTTTTACTGACAGACCTCTCCCCATCTTTACAACCATTGAATCTACATATTTTGACCACAACAGTTAACAATCTAAGGTCAAGTAATCAAGTAATTTAGTCTCCTCTACTTGTTCAACAGCCACACCATTCATTACCAGATTCAGCTGAGGTCAATAACTTGCCAGAATCAGCTGAGGTCAATAACTTGCCAGATCCAGCTGAGGTCAATAACTTGGGGAATGATTTGTACCAAATTCAATGCTCTACGTTTTAGAGATGTTCAGGATCAGTTTATTACTGTCCACCAATTCCAAAACAGACTGCAACTCTTTGTTAAGGGTTTCAGTGAATCATTAGCTGTGGTTTCTGATGAGTATATGGTTGAATCATCAGCATACATGGACACACATGCTTTGTTTAATGCCAGTGAGAATTCATTCAGAGGTGAGAGGATTTGTCAGGTCTCTGAAAGTGGTTTTGAACATCCAGCTTGGTCTAAAAACATTGAGTTAATTAATTCCCTTGGTGTTGGCTGCTTTTCAGCCCTTCAATGCTTCTTCCTAATGGCTTACTTGTTCTGTTTGAGAACCGGACGCGGAGGAAGGAAGAGGAAAATAAAGCGATTCCAGAACAATCTTTTCTCTCCATCTTCCTCTCTTCTAAATCAGCCGCTCCAGAGACCATAAAAGACCTTCTGCTCGTGGTAAAAAATATTATTCTGCTAGTTTCATTTACTTTTTCAATTTTGCTCCAAAAACTTTATTGTACCACTTCAAAAACGTTATTGTTCTATGATTATAATTTCCATAGTTGAGAAGTGCAAGAGGAACACGTACATGCACTCTACGACGCCCTTTACTTCTGTTGACGCAAATCACACGTCACAAAAATTAATGTTCATTGACTACATACAAGTATAGCCTTATACCAACACATGTAAAGTAAGATCTAATGTAAACAATGCACGCATCATGAAACATATCATTGTTTAATTGTGGAGAAGGATAATACATATTTTACATATAGTTATATAGTGAGTGATGGATGTACTGAATAGCTAAACAATTATACTGTCAATAATTAATAACCAATAATGATGAAAAGTGAAGATCTAGGGAAACAGGGGTATTGTCTGCACTATAGTGTTGCTATTGCTATAGTTTAAGTATGATTACATCAAACACGGTTATTTATCCTGGGCCTTGTACATTACATATTATAACTATAACCTATTCTACAATGCACCATGGTAATACATGTTTAGCACGTAATCCAGGCATTATCAAGATGTCTCTTCCCTGACACATAGGAAATCAGGGTAATGCTTTAAAAAAGGTATGTTCCTCTGGACCTGTGGGATTCTACCAAGGCTTTATAGTATTAATCTGAAATATAGAGACGTATAACTACAGCCAGACAATGGAGGTTATACCTATTCATTATTGTGTTAAATCTAAAATGTATTCTCAGGCAGGATTAAGTATTGACTAATACAAAGCCTGTTTACTGCAGGTAATTACTATCATTCTATTATAATCTCATTGAGATCAATGTGTCTCTGTTGAATTCACAGAATGAATCTGCATACTATGAGTTTATTTATCAGGCTGTATCCCTGAAGCATCTCTTTACTCTACATCTATAAATCATAATGCCTCTTAAAAGGTGAATTACTTGCGATATTGTAACTCCTTGTTTTAACTTAAATATATACATGTAAATCATTTAAGGGAAAGGGGGTAATATCACTTGATGAAGCATTGGATTGCAGACACATAAATAATTGATGGTCCATTATTTTTATTCACTACCATACTGAGACTGACAACATTACTCTTCCTGCTAATTATTTTTCATTTGTATTTTACCTTTATTTAAACAGGGAGTCACATTGAGATTAAAAATCTATTTTTACAAGAGAGCCCTGTATACATTACAATAAAAACAGGATATGAAAACATCATACACATATATGTGTATAAAACAATATAATTCATCACACAATAAACAAAAATAAACATATTCAATAAAAGCAATCACATAGAGGTCCTCAATTAATCATTTAAACTGCCTGAGTGGCACCAGCACATCTATCTGCAGTGAACTCTGCATATTGTCTAGAAACCACCATTAAACATGTTAAAAGAGAAACATCTATGTTTACTCCTCAAATGAATCGGGTAATCTCATGTTGCTGTGTCTGAGGAGAGATACCCACCTGTCTGGAAAAGGTAGGCCTACTAATGGCAACGGAATGCTTGCCAACAATAAAATGCATTATTCGAATTTTCATCTTTATTAAATCATAAATAAACAATGCAAACAACAAAGTGGATGTGTGTTTGATGAAGGTTACTATGGAGTGTCACAGTGATCTTTTCCGTAACCTTGCGGACAAAAAAATAAACATAATTTTGAATATTCTTAATGACAATGTCACAAGATGTAGCGCAGTCAAACACAAGTCACTTGTGAATTAATTGATTAAGTCCTGTTTTGCATTTATTTATTCGTGATGAGGATGTTTCTTAGATAGGAGCCTAGTATTTGGTGTTCCCGAGTGGCGCTAAGACACTGCATCTCAGTGCTAGAGGGGTCGCTACAGACACCTTGTTTCAAATCTGGGCTGATTCACAGTGATTGTGTTTGGGAGTCCCATAGGGTGGCGCACAATTGGCCCAGTGTCGTCTGGGATTGTCCTGTGTAGGCTGTCATTGTAACAATTTGTTCTTAACTGACTTGCCTAGTTTAAAAATATGTATATATATTATCACACAATGCCTCTCTCAACCTGGCCATGCACTCCCCTTCAGTTTGTTACAGGTTGAACTTAAGTGTCCATACTTATATTTCTTAGCAGTATTAACACGTGTATAATATTTTGTTGTGATGTAATTACATCGCCTATTTCGAGTATTGTTATGTTGGTTGTTAAGACAATGCACAAATTGTAGTTAAGCCTCGAGGCTGTTTTCACATTTTCCTTTGCCTTTCCCCATGATCTTGTCTGTCTATATGCTGCCATCTGCTGGTACAGTTTAGACATCACCACAGAACACATTTATTGCTGTCACACTGAGGAGATGGTGATGGATATCGAGTTTCCAACTGGAGAAAGTAGTAACTAATCAATGATTGAAAACTACATCAACAACTGTCTGATTTAGTGAAGGTACATTAGGCCAGGACTATGGTCCTTATTGGACATGCACCAGCAGGTTCAGACAGTGGTTAACTGAACACACACAGTTCTGTTTGACCAAAAGGCACACTGTACTGTATCTGTTTGAGCAAGGGTGCGACTACAGTCTAGTAAATTAATAATCCACAGCTAACCTGCATCATGCACACCTTTAGAAGTGAGACTCCACCAGCTCTCATAGCCCCTACGAAAAAAGTTTGCGGTCCGAGTGCAGTATAAGATCAGTATGCAGCAACTATTTCATCAGAAATAACACCGCCGACTGCAGTTACTGAACTTTTACTGCAGTTTCAAAACTGTAATCTGCATTCTACTGTCTAGGTCTCTCTTCAGTCTTTGGCTGTAGATTGTTCCTGCTCGGGTCCTCTGAAATACAGCACCCTATGCAAAACATGAACAACTCAGTGACATTTTGGGAATGGTGTAGGCCTAAATGACCAAATTCATACAGTAGGCTTTGTTATGACGACTGAATAACATTCAGACAGGTCCTAGATATTATTATCTAAAATAAACAAAAACGAGTTGTTTCACAAATTTACAGAGTTCCGCAGATGTCTTGCCTACTCAGGAAAGACGCATCATTGCCATCTTTCCCTCCTTCCTTTGATTTTCTTTCTTTATTCAGAGGGGCAGGATCCAAAAGCGGTAGTTCGTTGAAAATGGAAGGAGCAGCGACGCGCACTGTGATAACGTCTACAAGCAGCAGCACGGAACATTTTGCCAGATCTACTCTGGCTTATGACAGGCAGTTTCTTCGCACTGCTTCGGGGCTCCTCGTTTTCGCAGAAATAGTAAGTAGTCAAGTTTCAAGGTTCAAAATGTAGAATACGGGATACTCATTGTATACATCGTCCAAATAAATGGTTATTTGCGTGTTCCTTCTCGACGATGCAACAACATTATGACATAATAAAAGATAAGAATACGTACATAAATTAAATGTCTCAGTAGAATAAAATAAACATTTTATAGTAGCATAACTATAATTCAAGAAAGCACATTTTATAGTCCAATATTTACACGTGTACTGGAGAAGTTGGGAATGGGGTGCAGTGTATAAACTGTGGCTGGGGTGTGTGGGGTCGTGGATGATGCTGCGTGACTTCCTCAGGCACCGTTTGGTTGGGAGCATGGTCCCATGATTTACTGGGCTGTCTTCACCACCCGCTGGAGGGACTTGCGGTAGTAGACGCAGCAATTCCCATACCAGGCCGTGATGCAACCGGTCCGTACATTCTTGATGGTGCAGGGCTAGTATTTGGAGAGGACCCGGGGCATCATGATGTTGTGGCGTCTTGACAACAGTTGTGGTGGTGTTGGTCCATGACATGTCCTCAGCGATGTGGACGGTGAAGAACTTAAAACTAGTAACTTTCTCTACTGCAGTCCGGTTGATGTGGATCGGGACATGTTCCCACCTCTGCTTCCTGAACTTAACAATCAACTCCTTTGTTTTGCTGACTTTGAGGGAGAGGTTGTTGTCATGACACCACAATGCCAGCTCACTTACCTCCTCCCTATAGGCTGACTCGTTGTTGTTGGTTATCAGGCCTATAACCGGTCTGTCGTCAGCAAAGTTCATGAGGGAGTTGGTGTTGTGCAAAGCCACACAGTTGTAGATGAACAGGGGGCACAGCAGAGGACTGAGGACACCCCTGGAGCACCCCTGAGTTAAGAGTCAGTGTGGAGGAGGTGTTGTTGACAATCCCCACAGCCTGTGGTCTGCGCCTCAGGAAGTCCAGGATCCAGTTGCAGAGAGGGATGTCCTAACTGCAGCACAAACATATTTGTGTCCAAGTTCGATATAATAATTTATTGAAATCACTATGGCAGTGACTTTTACCATTTTTCTCACAAAAGCTGCCATCAGAACTCATGGAGGGAATCAATACTGTATGACCTGCGTGATGGTTTATCACAGATCGTGACATGACACTGTACTGAACACTGCACTGAAGTGAAGGTTCAATTATTTAACATTGTTCATGGAAATGTAACTGGAGAAAATGAACATAATGTCAACCTACTTTCTGTAATGTATACTACTTCCAGTAATATATGCTTCTTCCTGTAATATATGCTACTTCCTGTAATATATGCCTCTTCCTGTAATATAGGCTACTTCCTTTAATATATGCTTCTTCCTGTAATATAGGCTACTTCCTGTTTTATATGCTTCTTCCTGTAATATAGGCTACTTCCTGTAATATAGGTTACTTCCTGAAATATATACTTTTTCCTGTAATATAGGCTACTTCCTGTAATATATGCTACTTCCTGTAATATATGCTACTTCCTCTATTGCACTCAACATTACCCATTCCCACCTGGACAAAAGGAACACCTATGTGAGAATGCTATTCATTGACTACAGCTCAGCGTTCAACACCATAGTGCCCTCAAAGCACATCACTAAGCTAAGGACCTCCCTCTGCAGCTGGATCCTGGACTACTTGACGGGCTGCCCCCAGGTGGTAAGGGTAGGGAACAACACATCCGCAACGCTGATCCTCAACACGGGGGCCCCTCAGGGGTGCATGCTTAGTCCCCTCCTGTACTCCCTGTTCACTCATGACTTCACCGCCAGGCACGACTCCAACACCATCATTAAGTTTGCTGATGACACAACAGTGGTAGGCCTGATCACCGACAACGATGAGACCGCCTATAGGGAGAAGGTCAGAGACCTGGTCATGTGGTGCCAGGACAACAACCTCTCCCTCAACGTGATCAAGACGAAGGAGATGATTGTGGACAACAGGAAAAGGAGGACCGAGCACGTCCCCATTCTCATCGATGGGGCTGTAGTGCAACATGTTTAGAGCTTCCATTTCGTTGGTGTCCACATCACCAACAAAATAACATGGTCCAAGCACA
Organism: Salvelinus fontinalis; assembly: GCF_029448725.1. Classification (NCBI taxonomy): domain Eukaryota; kingdom Metazoa; phylum Chordata; class Actinopteri; order Salmoniformes; family Salmonidae; genus Salvelinus; species Salvelinus fontinalis. Next base: position 36,320,530 of record NC_074702.1, on the reverse strand, counting down.
CCAAGACAGTCGTGAAGAGGGTACGACAAAGCCTATTCCCCTCAGGAGACTGAAAAGATTTGGCAAGTGTTCTCAGATCCTCAAAAGGTTCTACAGCTGAACCATCGAGAGCATCCCTACTGGTTGCATCACTGCCTGGTATGGCACCTGCTCAGCTTCCGACCGCAAGGCACTACAGAGGTTAGTGCGTACGGCCCAGTACATCACTGGGGCCAAGCTTCCTGCCATCCAGGACTTCTATATCAGGCGGTGTCAGAGGAAGGCCCTAAAAATTGTCAGAGTCCAGCTACCCTAGTCATAGACTGTTCTCTCTGCTACTGCACGGCAAGCGGTACCGGAGCGCCAAGTCGAGGTCCAAAATGCTTCTTAACAGCTTCTACCCCCCAAGCCATAAGACTCCTGAACAGCTAATCAAATGGCTACCCGGACCCCACTTTACACTGCTGCTACTCTCTGTTTATAATCTATGCATAGTCACTTTAACTCTACCTACATGTACATATTGCCTCAAATACCTCGACTAACCGGTGCCCCCGCACATTGACTCTGTACCGGTACCCCCTGTATATAGCCTTGTAGCCTTGTTATTTTACTGCTGCCGTTTAATTATTTGTAACTTTTATTTTCTATTTTTTACTTAACACTTATTTTGTAATTTTTTTATTAACTTCTTAAAGCATTGGTGGTTATGGGCTTGTAAGTAAGCATTTCACTGTAAGGTCTACACCTGTTGTATTCGGCGCATGTGGCAAATACAAATTTGATTTGATTTGAGCAAATGCATTTAAATACATGATAAGGTAGACACCACTAGACTACAGCCATCACTGACTATGTGTGCGTCCCAATTGGCATCCTATTTACTTTCTACTCGAGGCCTATGGGCCCTGTTAAAAAGTAGTGCACTATAAAGGGAATAGGATGCCATTTGGAATGCTGGCTATATGCTTCCCTGTCCCCTCAGGTGTTTGGTCTGCTGGTATGGATGCTGATAGCAGGGACGGAGTACTTCCGTGTGTCTGCCTTTGGGTGGGTCATGTTTGTGGCCATCTTGTACTGGGTCCTGACGGTCATCTTCCTCATCATCTACCTGACCACGGCTTACAACAGGATCCCTCAGGTCCCCTGGACAACTGTGGTACGACACATACTATGACACATAATACAACAGCACATTATTTGAAACTTGACTGATTAAGGTTGTTTATTATATATCTAGTAATTGAATAATTGTGGACTATTTATGTAACAGAAAACCAATGGAGTTAATTGGCTTGATGGTTTTGTGGGAGAGAGCAAATAGATGAACCATGTCTTTATGAATGTGATCAAATGAAACCATTCTATAATGTGTACTACCCTACAGTATCTGAGCCAGCCAGGAATCCTGTTGTTGTCATTCTACAGGGTCTGTTCGTCAACAGTAGTGCTACAGTGAAGTATGTGGTGTTCTACAGGGCCTGTTCTTCAACAGTAGTGCTACAGTGATGTATGTGGTGTTCTACAGGGCCTGTTCTTCAACAGTAGTGCTACAGTGATGTATGTGGTGTTCTACAGGGCCTGTTCTTCAACAGTAGTGCTACAGTGATGTATGTGGTGTTCTACAGGGTCTGTTCTTCAACAGTAGTGCTACAGTGATGTATGTGGTGTTCTACAGGGTCTGTTCTTCAACAGTAGTACTACAGTGATGTATGTGGTGTTCTACAGGGTCTGTTCTTCAACAGTAGTGCTACAGTGATGTATGTGGTGTTCTACAGGGTCTGTTCTTCAACAGTAGTGCTACAGTGATGTATGTGGTGTTCTACAGGGCCTGTTCTTCAACAGTAGTGCTACAGTGATGTATGTGGTGTTCTACAGGGTCTGTTCTACAACAGTAGTGCTACAGTGATGTATGTGGTGTTCTAGAGGGTCTGTTCTTCAACAGTAGTGCTACAGTGATGTATGTGGTGTTCTACAGGGTCTGTTCTTCAACAGTAGTGCTACAGTGATGTATGTGGTGTTCTACAGGGTCTGTTCTTCAACAGTAGTGCTACAGTGATGTATGTGGTGGTAGCAGCAGTGGACGCAGCCTCAATTAGCCATGCTATTAAGGGGCGCCATAACTACACCTGCTGGGTCGCATCCACAGTAAGAAAACCTCCTCAGATCTCCCAGACAGACATTTAAATCACGCCAACTGTGAAAATATACCACAAATATGACTGAGTATTTATGATTGCAGCGATATTAAAATATACAATATTAAAATCCCAAATACAGTGGAGCAAAAAAGTATTTAGTCAGCCACCAATTGTGCAAGTTCTCCCATTTAAAAAGATGAGAGAGGCCTGTAGTTTTCATCATAGGTACACTTCAACTATGAAAGACAAAATGAGAAAAAAAATCCAGAAAATCACATTGTAGGATTTTTAATTAATTAATTTGCAAATTATGGTGGGAAGTGGGAGAACTTGCACAATTGGTGGCTGACTAAATACTTTTTTGCCCCGCTGTATATGCCTACAAGTCAGATAAGAAAGGTATGATGCCACTTTACCATCCAGAATGCTATCTATTAAGCCTACTCAACTCAGACCCAGTATTGTACTGAATTTGAATGTTTTCATCCGTCTGTTTTTCAGTTCTTTGCCTTCCTGGTCACGCTCTGCTATGCAGGAAGTACATATTTAAGTTTTAAATTCTGGCGCTCGAGGGATGAGGAACAATAACCAATCACAAAGGACAGCTAAAGTATATCCGTTATGGAACACATGAAGGATCTTGAAAAGTACACATGGTTAAGTGTAACAACCACTCCTTCCCTTTGGAAGGCATTTCTCTATTTGATTTCTGTTATATTTCTGTTATTTTGGAGTCATGGTGTGTTTCATCTGTTGGAATGACAGAGCCTGAACCTCAGTGGTGTTTTTACTTCTTATGAACTCATGAGTTTTTAAAAATTACATTTGGATGAAAATGACTGAAGCTAATAAAGTGGCTATTCTGTTTTTCTGAAGCTGGAGATCAAAGCTTTAACTCCAATATTAAAATGGATTGGACAGTAATGTTGTCCCACACTAGATGGTGCTACAATACAAGGCTAAGAAAAAGGGCTGATGAAGAACATTACAGTCAATTCTCTTTTTGATTATTCCAAAAAAGTATCATATACGAATAATATATTTCACTAATAGGAGTCAGCACCACTGAATAAAAATGCAACATGCAACAATTTTAAAGATTTTACTGAGTTATGATTCATAGAAGGATATCAGTCAATTTAAATAAATTCATTAGGCCCTAATCTATGGATTTCACATAACTGGAAATGGAGATATGCATCTGTTGGTCACAGATACCTTAAAAAAAAGTAGGGACGTGGCTCAGAAAACCAGTCAGTATCTGGTGTGACCACCATTTGCCTCATGCAGCTTATTAAACATCTCCTTCGCATAAAGTTGATCGGGCAGTTGATTGTGGCCTGTGGAATGTTGTCCCACTCCTCTTCAATGGAGTGGGACAAAAATCCAAGATGGCGTAGCAGTCAGACGTCTTTGTCTTTGTCTTGTCGTGTCCCGTGTATAGATCTTTTTTTCTTTGTATATATTTCGTATATATTTTTTATATTTTTAACCTCAATTTCAACATACTCTCCTGCAACCCGCCTCACCCAATGTGGTATGGATCTGCTATTTTCTTTACTTTAGAACCGGAACCCCCAACAGAAGCTAGCCAGCTAACTAGCTACAAGTCAGTTAGCCACTGCTAGCGGTCATCAGCTAACCTCAGCCCGATCAACTCCCGCCAGTCTGCACAGGGCGATTCAACCCAGAGCATATCAGACTGCTTTTTTCTTTACCACATCTCCACATCTCCGGATTCCTACCGCAAGCTCAGAACCATTTCTCCTGGATCATCGCAGCTAGCTAGCTGCTATCCGAGTGGCTACTCCTGGCTAACGTCTCTGTCCCGAAGCAAGCACCAGTTAGCCTGAAGCTAGCCTCATGCTAGGCCCATCTCCCGGCTAGTTGAATAGGTCCATCAGCCACTTCTTGGGCTACAATAGCTATTTTACCAATTGGCCTGGACTAGAGGTCGACCGATTATGATTTTTCAACGCCGATACCGATTATTGGAGGATCAAAAAAGCCTATACCGATTAATTGGCCCGATTTTATTTATTTATTTGTAATAATGACAATTACAACAATACTGAATGAACACTTTTATTTTAACTTAATATAATACAATACATCAATCAAATCAATTTAGCCTCAAATAAATAATGAAACATGTTCAATTTGGTTTAAATAAGGCAAAAACAAAGTGTTGGAGAAGAAAGTAAAAGTGCAATATGTGCCATGTAAAACAGCTAACATTTAAGTTCCTTGCTCAGAACATGAGAACATATGAAAGCTGGTGGTTCCTTTTAACATGAGTCTTCAATGTTCCCAGGTAAGAAGTTTTAGGTTGTAGTTATTATAGGAATTCTAGGATTTCTCTATATACTATTTCTCTCTATACCATTTGTATTTCATATACCTTTGACTATTGGATGTTCTTATAGGCACTTTAGTATTGCCAGTGGTACCGTATATCTTCCCGCCCTCTCCTCGCTCTTACCTGGGTTCTAACCAGGAACACATCGACAACAGCCACCCTGGAAGCATCGTTACCCATCGCTCAACAAAAGCCGCGGCCCTTGCAGGGCAAGGGGAACAACTACTTCAAGGTCTCAGAGCGAGTGACGTCACCGATTGAAATGCTATTAGCGCACCCATCGGTTACACCAGCCTAATCTCGGGAGTTGATAGGCTTGAAGTCATAAAGAGCTCAATGCTTGAAGCACAGCGAAGAGCTGCTGGCAAACGCACGAAAGTGCTGTTTGAATGAATGCTCACGAGCCTGCTGCTGCCTACCACCGCTCAGTCAGACTACTCTATCAAATATCAAATCATAGACTTAATTATAACATAATAACACACAGAAATACGAGCCTTAGGTCATTTAATATGGTCAAAACGTTTATTCTTTCATTGAAATACGGAACCGTTCCGTATTTTAACTAACGGGTGGCGTCCATAAGTCTAAATATTCCTGTTACATTGCACAACCTTCAATGTTATGTCATAATTACGTAAAATTCGGGCAAATTAGTTCGCAACAAGCCAGACGGCCCAAACTGAAAAGTGACACAATTTCCCTAGTTTAATATTGCCTGCTAACCTGGATTTCTTTTAACTAAATATGCAGGTTTAAAAAAATATCCTTTTGTGTATTGATTTTAAGAAAGGCAGTGATGTTTATGGTTAGGTACATTTGTGAAACGATTGTGCTTTTTTCGCAAATGCGCTTTTGTTAAATCAGCCCCCGTTTGGCGAAGTTGGCTGTCTTTGTTAGGAAGAAATAGTCTTCACACCGTTCGCAACGAGCCAGGCGGCCCAAACTGCTGCATATACCCTGACTCTGTTGCACAGAACGCAAGAGAAGTGACAATTTCCCTAGTTAAAAGAAATCCTTGTTAGCAGGCAATATCAACTAAACATGCATGTTTAAAAATATATACTTGTGTATTGATTTTAAGAAAGGCGTTGATGTTTATGGTTAGGTACACATTAGTGCAACGACAGTGCTTTTTTTGCGAATGCGCTTGTTAAATCACCCGTTTGGCGAAGTAGGCTGTGATTCAATGATAAATTAACAGGCACCGCATCGATTATATGCAACGCAGGACAAGCTAGATAAACTAGTAATATCATCAACCATGTGTAGTTAACTAGTGATTATGTTAAGATTGATTGTTTTTTATAAGATATATTTAATGCTAGCTAGCACCTTACCTTGGCTCCTTGCTGCACTCGCATAACAGGTAGTCCGCCTGCCATGCAGTCTCCTCGTGGAGTGAAATGTAATCGGCCATGATCTGTGTCCAAAAATGCGGATTACCGATTGTTATGAAAACTTGAAATCAGCCCTAATTAATTGACCATTCCGAATAATCGGTCGACTTCTAGCCTGGAGACCTTTTACTGACGACACGGAGCCCCGCCGATCCATCACGACTGGTCTACCGATGTAATCCGCCTGAGGGGGATTCAACAGGCTCCTCCGTCGCAACGTCCCCTGAAGGCCCGTCTGCTAGCCTGCTAGTTGCATCCCGCTGGCTGTCTAGAGCATATTGGACTGTTTTTTTCTCTCTACCACATCTCCACATCTCCGGATTCCTACCGCAAGCTCTGCACCTTTACACCGGATCATCGCAGCTAGCTAGTAGCTATCCGAGTGGCTACTCCTGGCTAATGTCTCTGTCCTGAAGCAAGCATGAGTTAGCTTGGAGCTAGCCCCGAGCTTTGCCCACCTCCCGGCTAGCTGAAGAGGTCCATCAGCCAACTTCTTGGGCTACAATACCTATTTTTCCAATTGGCCTGGACCCTTTTACTGCCTTACACAGAGCACTGCCGATACATCACGACTGGTCTGCCGACGTAACCGTCCAAGGGGGCTTCAACAGACTCTTCCGTCGCGACCTCCCCCTAAGGCCCTTTTGCTATCCCCGGCCCGCTAGCTGTCTGAATCGCCGTGTCTCCAGCTCGCCTAGCTACTCACTGGACCCTATGATAACTTGGCTACGCGTGCCTCTCCCTAATGTCAATATGCCTTGTCCATTGCTGTTTTGGTTAGTGATTGTCTTATTTCACTGTAGAGCCTCCAGCCCTGCTCAATATGCCTTAGCTAGCCTTTTGTTCCACCTCCCACACATGCGGTGACCTCACCTGGTTTAAATGAGACAAAACCTCTCTCATCGTCACTCAGTGCCTAGGTTTACCTCCACTGTATTCACATCCTACCATACCCTTGTCTGTACATTATTCCTTGAATCTATTCTTCTGTGCCCAGAAACCTGCTCCTTTTACTCTCTGTTCCGAAAGCACTAGACGACCAGTTCTTATAGCCTTTAGCCGTACCCTTATCCTACTCCTCTGTTCCTCTGGTGAATGGAAAATGGACAGAGTGAAGAATGAAACTCATCTAAACTGGAAAGATGAATTTGTTCTTAACTGACTTGCCTAGTTAAATAAAGGTTACATATTTGTTTTTCATTTTTTAAATAAAATGCTATTTCATAGTAAACAAAATGACAACAGACTTTCAGCACGAATATAGGGAAGGACACTCAACATGCATGGCACTTACACAAATGACTGATGATTGGCTCAGAGAAATTGATGTTAAAATAATTGTGGGTTCTGTCTTGTTAGACTTCAGTGCAGTTTTTGACATTATCGATCATAGTCTGCTGCTGCCAAAACGTATGTGTTATTGCTTTACAATCCCTTGCTATAACGTGGATAAAGAGTTAATGTCTAACAGAACACAGAGGGTGTTCTTTAATGGAAGCCTCTCAAACACAGAAGAAGTAGGTAGAAGCAGGAATTCCCCAGGGTTGCTGGTTAGGCCCCTTGCTTTTTTCAATCTTTACAAACGACATGCCACTGGCTTTGAGTAAGGCCAGTGTGTCTATGTATGCGGATGACTTAACACTATACATGTCAGCTACAACAGCAACTGAAATTAATGAAACACTTAACAAAGAGCAAATCATTCACTAAACGCTAAACTTCAACTAAATCTCGTAATGAATAATGTGGAAATTGAGCAAGTTGAGGTGACTAAACTGCTTGCAGTAACCCTGGATTGTAAACTGTCATGGTCAAAACATATTGATAAAACAGTAGCTTAGATGGGGTGAAGTCTGTCCATAATAAAGCGCTGCTCTGCATTCTTTACAACACTATCAACAAGGCAGGTCCTACAGGCCTGGTTATATCAGAGTTAGAAATTAAAATGAAAGAAAAGTGTAATAAAATCACTATCTTAGAAAAAGCCCATTACAAGGTAAAGTAGAAGATAAAGTGTCTGAACTTAAGCAGGAATTATTAGGTTTCAGGTATGACCCGGATGCAGACAGTGTCAAAGTAACAAAAGTTTATTTCTAGTACAGGGGCAGGCAAATGACAGGTCAAGTGCAGGCAGAAGTCAATAATCCAGAACAGAGGCAGCAGCAGACCAGGTATTCCCAAACTGTGGTACGCGTACCCCCAGGGGTGCGCACAATGCCGTAAGGGGTACGCAAAATAAAAATGTGATTCACATAAAAATATATATATACAGTATATATATATATTTTTTAAATGTCTTTACATTTTCAAACAGTCCATTTATATTTTCCAACAGCGCTATATATTTAGGTGAATTTTTTCTCTCGCCTGAGTAGTCCTGTTTCACTGCCCAAAATCAAATTAAATAATTTAGTGTTCAGCAAAATAACAACACAATGTCACAATGTCAAATATAGGTAGCCTAGGGAAATAATTAACATCCAATCACATTAACCGTTACTCTCTCGCGGAATTCCACTAACGGTCCGTATGTAGCCAAACTTAGCTGCTGCTCATGTTGGTATCTGTACTGATGGCACAAAAGCCATGGCAGGGAGCATAGTAGATTGGTAACGAGCGTGCAAGCAGTTGTTCCCAACGCCACTTGGGTACACTGCAGCATCCACCGAGAGGCTCTTGCTGCCAAGGGAATGCTTGACAGCTTGAAAGACATTTTGGACACTACAGTGAACATGGTTAACTTTGTTAAAGCAAGGCCTCTGAACTCTCGTGTCTGATCAGCACTATGCAATGATATGGGCAGCGACCACGTAATGCTTTTACAGCATACAGAAGTGCGCTGGTTATCAAGGGGAAAGTATTGACACATTTGTTTTAATTGAGAGACAAGCTTAAAGTTTTCTTTACTGACCATAATTTTCACTTGTCTGACCACTTGCATGATGAGTTTCTCACACGACTGGCCTATCTGGGTGATGTTTTTTCTTGCCTGATTGATCTATATCTAGGATTTACAGGGACTCTTCACAACTATATTCAATGTGCGGGACAAAATTGAGGCTATGATTAAGAAGTTGGAGTTCTTCTCTGTCTGCTTTAACAAGGACAACACACCGGTCTTTCCATCATTGTAGGATTTTTTTGTGTGCAAATGAACTCAAGCTTACGGACAATGTCAAATGTTATATAGCGAAGCACCTGAGTGAGTTGGGTGCGCAATTACGCATGTACTTACCCGAAACGGATGACACAAACAACTGGATTCATTATCCCTTTCATGCACTGCTTCCAGTCCACTTAATGATATCTGAACAAGAGAGTCTCATCGAAATTGCAACAAGCGATCAGAAGCCACTGCCAGATTTCTGGATTGCACTGCGCTCAAAGTATCCTGCTTTGGCAAATCACACTGTTAAGACACTGATGCCCTTTGCAACCACGTACCTACAGTATGTGAGGATGGATTCTCAGCCCTCACTAGCATGAAAACTAATACGTGCACAGACTTTGTGTGGAAAATGACTGAGACTCTCTCCAATACAACCCAACATTGCGGAGTTATGTGCATCCTTTCAAGCACACCCTTCTCATTAACCTGTGGTGAGTTATTCAAAATGTTCGATGAACAAATAAGATTTTATATATAAGATAGTAAAATAAAGAGCAAAATTATTGATTATTATTATGTTATTATTTGTGCCCTGGTCCTATAAGAGCTCTTTGTCACTTCCCACGAGCCGGGTTATGACAAAAACTCACACTCTGTCTTATGTTCAATAAATGTATCGTATAGTGTGCATGTGTGGCATGCTTACAATGATGGCAAAGAACAACATTGGAGAGTGCGCTGACCCTGGTGCTAGAAGGGGGTTGAATGGGTACGGGACTATAAAAAGTTTGGGAACCACTACAGTAGACAAAGAGCTGTGAGACTTGGCTTTTAAACTTCTTAGGGCTAGGGGGCAGCATCCTGAATTTCCGCCTGTCTGACGTACCCAAAGTAAACTGCCTGTTTCTCAGGCCCAGAAGCCAGTATAGGCATATAATTGGTAGCATTGTATAGAAACACTCTGAAGTGTCTAAAACTGTTAAAATAATGTCTGTGGCTATAACAGAACTGATATGGCATGTGAAAATCCGAAGAAAACCCGACCAGAATTTCTTTTTTACGGTTCCCATTCTCGTTTTTTGTAAACCTATTGGAAACCCCTATGTCCGTCACCCAATTTGCAATTCCTATGGCTTCCACTAGATGTCAACAGTCTTTATTCAAGGTTTCAGGCTTCTTTTTTGAAAAACAAACAAGTATTTGGAGTTTCTGTTGGGAGAGCACCTGGACCAAATCAGCAGCGCGCGGGGGAGAAGGCGCTCGCTTACGAATTTTCCTTTGAACATTTTCCGTGTGAAATAATATTGTTTATTTACATTTTAGACTACCTGAGGATTAAATATAAACATGGTTTGACTTGTTTGGACAAAGTTTACCGGTAGCTTTTTGGACTTCTTCGTCTGTATGTTGGACAAGTGGATTACTGAAATCAATGGCGCCAACTAAACAGACCTTTTGGGATATAAAAAATGATTTTATTGAACAAAACAACCATTCATGTTGTAGCTAGGACCCTTGGGATTGCGACAGAGAAAGATCTTCAAAGGTAAGTGATTTATTTAATCGCTATTTGTGATTTTGTGAAGCCTTTGCTGGTTGAAAAATATGTTGATGTGGAGCACTTTCCTCAGATAATCACATGGTATGCTTTTGCCGTAAAGCCTTTTTGAAATCTGATGACGCAGTTGGATTAACAAGAAGTTTAGCTTTTAAATGATATTAGACACATGTATGTTCATGAATGTTTAATTTTACGAATATTTATTTGAATGGTGCGCCTTCAATTTCACTGGATGTTGTCAGCTTCTATCCCGCTAGCGGGACACCGAGCCCGAAGAGATTTTAACTCTGGACACATGGAAGGTGGGATGTATACGGAAGGTACGGGGCAATAGAAGACAAGCAGCAGAAGGGCTAATGACCTTGGAGATGGGAAAAGGGCCGATACGAAGCTCTCGGGGGGCGAGTTTGCGGGATTCCAACAGGAGGGGCACATCCTGGGTGGACAGCCCGGTGGTGATCCGCTTGTCTTTGATACCCGGAGGCTGCCTTGAGGAGGGCCGACCGGGCTCTCCTCCAGGGACGACGACAGCGGCAGACAAATATCTGGGCCGACCTCTTCTTCTTGCTTCAGGAAAGAGCGGGGGCTGATACCCCTGGGAACACTCAAAGAGTGATAGGCCCGTGGCAGAACAGTGAAGGCTGTTGCGGGCGTATTCGACCCACACAAGCTGCTGGCTCCAGGTGGTGTGTTTGGCGGTGACCAGGCAGCGCAGAGTAGTTTCTAGGTCCTGGTTGGCTCGTTCCGACTGGCCGTTGGACTGGGGGTGGAACCTAGGGCAGAACGCCTTCCAGAACCGGGACGAGAACCGGAGACCATTTCTACTGGCAGTCCATGGATCCGGAAGACGTGCTGCACCATGAACTGGGCCGTCTCTTTGGCAGAGGGTAGCTTGGGGAGAGGAATGAAGTGGGCGGCTTTGGAAAATCAGGATGATGGTGTTGCCATCAGACGGGGGGAAACCCATGACAAAGTCCAGAGAGATGTGAGACCAGGGAAGGTGAGGGACAAGCAGAGGTTGTAGGAGACCGTGGAGTCTTGTTCTGTGCACAGACCGTGCAAGTGACAATGAATGCAGAGATGTCAGGAAACCATGGTAGGCCACCAAAAGCATTGTTGCACAAAAGCCAGGTCCAACGGGAGGCCGGGTAGCAGTCAACCCTGGAGGAGTGGGCCCACTCCAGGACCGAGGAGCAGACTGCGCCAGGAACGAACATCCGGTTATCTGGGCCCACCCCCAGGGTTTGGCTGGGAACACTGCGCCTCACAAACCTGCTTCCATATTCCCCAGCTAAGTACAGTCGCCAGGCACGAGGTGGAAAGGATGATCTCAGGTTCTCACGGGGAATTAGCCGTGGGGCTATATCGGTGTGACAGCGCATCCGGTCTGACATTCTTGGATACCGGAATAGTATGAGAGGGAGATGTTGAACCAGGTGAACATTAGGGCCCACCTAGCTTGCCTGGAATTGAGGCGCTTGGCGATGCAGAGATATTCCAGGGTCTTGTTGTTGATCCACACAATGAAAGGACATTCCGCCCCCTCCAGCCAGTGCCTACACTCCTCCAAGCCATCTTCATCATGAGAAGCTCATGATTCCCCAAATCATAGTTCCTCTCTGTGGCGTTGAGGCGGTGGGGGAATAAGGCGCAGGGATGTAACTTGAGGTCCAGGGCAGACGGCTGGGACAGGACAGCCCCCACTCTGACATCCGAAGCGTCGGCCTCCACCACAAACTGGTGGGATGGGTCAGGATGCTCCAAGATGGAAGCTATGGTGAAGCGGTGTTTGAGTTCCCGAAATGCAGAGTCAGCAGCTGGGGACCAGGTGAACGGAACCTTTGGAGAGGTGAGTGCAGACAAGGGGGAAGCCAGGGTGCTGTAGCCCCGGATAAAGCAGCGATAAAAGTTGGCAAATCCCAGGAAACATTGCAACTGTACTCTGGACTTAGGCTGGGGCCAATCCACCACTGCTCTCACCTTCCCGGGATCCATCTGTACACTCCCTTCAGTAATGATGTACACCAGAAAGGGGATGGTGGAGCAATGGAATTCACACGTCTCTGCTTTTACAAAAAGCTGGTTCTCCAGGAAGCGTTGGAGAACCTGTCAGACGTGAAGCACGTGTTCTTGGGTGGAGTGGGAGAAGATGAGGATGTCATCGAGGTAGACGAAGAGGAACCGATTCAACATGTCACAGAGAGCATCATTAACCTGTTTGGGCTGCAGGGGCAGTATTGAGTAGCCAGATAAAAGGTGCCCATTTCAAACGGCCTCGTACTCAATTCTTGCTCGTACAATATGCATATTATTATTACTATTGGATAGAAAACACTCTCTAGTTTCTAAAACCGTTTGAAATATATCTGTGAGTAAAACAGAACTCCTTTTGCCGCAAACTTCCTGACAGGAAGTGGAAAATCTGAAATCGATGCTCTGTTCTAGAGCCTGCCTATAAATGTCCTTGATATTTATTAGAATACATGCACTTCATACGTCTTCCACTAGATGTCGACAGGCAGTGAGAGAAGAAATGGAGTGTATAACTTGATCTGGGGTCGAATAAAAGCTCTCGGCATGACGTGTCACAAGTTTCCTGTTTTCTGGAGAGCGCGTGAAGGGACCTGGTTTTGCCTTCTGATAAGCTGTCGTTATAGACGACTAATTTCTCCGGCTTTGATTTTATTTGATACATGTGACAATATCACCGTAAAGTATGTTTTTTCAATATAGTTTTATTAGATTATTGAAAATTTTTCGGGACGTTAGGCGTGTTGCGTTGTGTGCCTTTGTTCAGGAAGGAGAGCTTCGCGCCACTTTGCTAGCTTTCCGTCCTAATTGACTGGAGAAGAGGAAATTCTAAATCCAAACAACGATTGTTCCCGACAAAGGACCCCATGTACAACATTCTGATGAAAGATCGTCAAAAGTAGGACCCATTTTATGACGCTATTTCATATATCTGTCGAACATGTTGTACTAGTAGTTTGCGCCCAGAGTTTGGGCACTCTCGCTATAACTAAGCTGGATGTCGTAATGAAGTTATTTTTAGAATTCTAACACAGCGATTGCATTAACCTGTTTGGGCTGCAGGGGGAGTATTGAGTAGCCAGATAAAAGGTGCCCATTTCAAACGGCCTCGTACTCAATTCTTGCTCGTACAATATGCATATTATTATTACTGTAATGAAACAGGCAGGGAGCAGGTATCGAACCCTCGACCTTCTAGCCCGAGGTCCGGCGCGCTATCGACTGTGCCGCAAAAGCATGCTCGAGCGGCAGAGTCGATTTCCGGGCTTATAAACCCAGGGTCGTTACACTACTCCCTCCTTTCAAAGAGCGCGTCCTCGCGCTAGCTTGCGACTTTACGTCTTACAGGAACGCGCTCACCGGCCAAGCACACGCACTGTCGTGGATGCGAGGTCCGATCACTTCCGACACCAATGTAATGAAACAGCAGGGAGCAGGTCTCGAACCCTCGACCTTCTAGCCCGAGGTCCGGCGCGCTATCGACTGTGCCGCAAAAACATGCTCGAGCGGCAGAGTCGATTTCCGCGCTTATAAACCCAGGGTCGTTACATTACTATTGGATAGAAAACACTCTCTAGTTTCTAAAACCGTTTGAATTATATCTGTGCGTCAAACAGAACTCATTTGGCACAAACTTCCTGACCAGGAAGTGGAAAGTCTGAAATCGAGGCTCTGTTCTACTTCCTGCCTATACATGGGTATGATACGTATTAGTATACGTGCACTTCATACACCTTCCCCTGGATGTCAAGAGGCGGTGAGAGAAGAAATTTAGTGTTTATCTTGGTCTGAAGTGGAATACAAGCTCTTTGTATGACGTGTCCGCCCATTTCCTGTTTTCTGGAAGGGCGAAGGGGGACTTGGATTTGCCTTCTGTTTAGCTGTCGTTATAGATGACTAATATCTCCGGCTTTGATTTTATTTGATACATGTGACCATATCATCGTAAAGTATGTTTTTTCAATATAGTTTCATCAGATTATTGAAAACTTTTCGGGAGTTTTGCCGTGTTCCGTTCTCTTCCGTTTGTTGACATGGAGAGCTTCGAGCCACTTGGCTAGTGCGCTTGCTAATTCAAGAGGGAAAATGAACGTTCTAAATCCAAACAACGATTGTTCTTGACAAAGGACACCTTGTCCAACATTCTGATGGAAGATCACCAAAAGTAAGAAACATTTTATGATGCTATTTCATATATCTGTCGTGCATGTGAACTAGTCGCCGGCGCCCAACTTTGGGGTACTCTAGATATACCGAAGCTGGATGTCGTAATGAAGTTATTTTTTAGAATTCTAACACTGCGATTTCATTAAGAACTAATGGATCTATCATTTCCTATACAACATGTATTTTTTATTTATGTTTATGAATAGCTATTTGGTCAGAATATGTGTGTCAGAAAAAGTGTCAGAAAAATATCGTTGCTGTTTAGACGTTGTGGAAAAAGTAGCTAAGATAGCAACATGTATAACCACTGATTTCAGCTCTAAATATGCACATTTTCGAACAAAACATAAGTGTATGTATAACCTGATGTTATAGGACTGTCATCTGATAAAGAATATCAAGGTTAGTCAAAAATTATATATCTTTCACTGGTTTGTTACGATCGCTAACTTTTACTGCTGGGAAATGGCTTGTCTTTCTGGCTATTGTGGAAAGCTAATTTAACGCTATATTGTGTTTTCGCTGTAAAACACTTAATAAATCGGAAATATTGGCTGGAATCACAAGATGTCTGTCTTTCATTTGCTGTATACTATGTATTTTTCAGAAATGTTTTATGATGAGTAATTAGGTATTTGACGTTGGTGTCTGTAATTACTCTGTCTGCTTTCGGTGCAATTTCTGATTGTAGCTGCAATGTAAACTATGATTTATACCTGAAATATGCAAATTTTTCGAACAAAACATAGATTTATTGTATAACATGTTATAAGACTGTCATCTGATGAAGTTGTTTCTTGGTTTCTTTGGTTTGTTCTAGGTTAGTTTGGTTGATTTTGCGCATGCTACCTGTGCTGTGAAAAATGTCTGTGCTTTTTTCTATTTGTTGGTGAGCTAACATAAATATATATTGTGTTTTCCCTGTAAAACATTTAAAAAATCGGACATGTTGGCTGGATTCACAAGACGTGTATCTTTCATTAGCTATATTGGACTTGTTAATGTGTGAAAGTTAAATATTTCTAAAAAATATTTTTTGAATTTCGCGCTCTGCCTTTTCAGTGGAATTTTGGAGGAGTTCCGCTAGCGGAACCCCTGGGCTAGACAGGTTAACCAGAGCCTAGAACATAGCAGGGGAGTTGGTAAGGCCAAGTGGCATGACCAGATACTCGTAGTGACCACTGGCCTGCTTGAAGGCAGTCTTCCACTTGTCCCCTTCCTGTATCCTCACCAGGTGGTAGGAACTCCGGAGGTCCAGCTTGGAGAACACGGTGGCCCCCTGGAGCGGCTCAAAGGCTGAGGAGATGACAGGTAGCGGCTAGCGGTTCTTCACTGTGATGTTGTTGAGACCCCGGTAGTCGATGCACGGGCGCTGGGTTTTGTCCTTCTTCTCCACAAAGAAGAACCCTGCTTTGGCAGGGGAGGCAGAAGGATGGATGAACCCAGCAGCTAGGGAGTCCTCAATGTAGGTCTCCGTGGACTTGGTCTCCGGAACCGACAGAGAGGACAGATGCCCGGGGCGTAGTGGTGCCTGGGAAAAGGTAAATCCCGCATTCATATAGTTGGTGCGGCGGCGGCGAAGTGGCGCCGGATCTTACTGAACATCTTCCGGAGGTCCTGGTAACGGACCGGGAAATGGGCCAATTAACCAGGGGGAGAGTTTACGGGATTCCACCAGGAGTGGCAGATCCCGGGTGGACAGCCATACCTTCTGCCCGAGACAATACCGGGGTAACTTCCGAGCCCTCAGGAAGATGTCCTGGGGCAGGCTGCGCTAACTTCAGGTAATGGGCGTGGCAAAACGGGCTCCAGCCCATGATGGCACCGGCAGACCAGTCAATGAGGGGATTGTGTCGCCAGGAGAATCCCAATACCACGTGAACCTGAGGAGACTTAATGAGCAGGAACTGGATCGTCTCGCTGTGGTTCCCTGACACACGTAGGTTGATATGGGTGCTATAGTGGGTGACCCGGCCTATAGAGTGCCCATACAGTGCTCTAACGTCAATAGGAATGGAGAGGGGCTGAGTGGGGATATCCAGCTTGGAAGCCAGGGTAGCGTCAAGAAAGCTCTCATCGGCCCCAGAGTCGATGAGTACCCGGAGTGATTTTGACTGGTTCCCCCACAGCAACATGGAATGAAAAGGTATGCGAGTAAGAGGAGAGGAAAAGTTCTCCGTATGGCCCACCAGAGTACTCGCTCATACCTGTAAGCCTGATCTATTAGTGGACAGGTGGAGACGAAAGGACCAGTAGTCCCACAATACAGGCAGCTCTTAGTGTGAAGCCTGTATAGCCATTCAGCAGGAGACAGCCTAGCTCTGCCTAATTGCATGGGCTCATGAAGAGGTGAATCGGCAGTCTTCGGAGCCTCTCGGGGTAACTCGGTTAGCCTAGGGTTCTCTTGGCAACGGAGTCGTTGGGGACTTCCGGGATACCTCAGAGGCGAGATGGAATCCTTGGATGGGCAGGTGAAATCTCCTCTCCTCTCTTCATTCCCGTAGTCGCCCATCGATCCAAATGGTCAAGGCGATGAGTGAGTCGAGATTCGTAGGTAGTTTTCGGGCTGCAAGCTCGTCCTTTACTTCCTCCGATACTCTGTGTAGGACCATGTCGAACAGCGCTTCCGGGTTCCATTTGAGTAATGATGTACGCTATCCTCGAGCGGTCTGAGGGGAACAAAGAATGCTGCAGCTCGAAAATGAGGGAGCACTGAGAGAGAAAAGCCTGGTAGGTTCCGGAATCTCCACTCTACCGCTCCAGAGGAGGTAAGCAGGGTTCTAGGGACACTGGGGTAGGCTGGGAGATCACCATTGTGGTAGGCTGCCTAGCAGACAACCCATGGAAATGCTCCAGCAATGTGTTAAACACTCAGTCATGGCGTTCATCCAAGGTCTGGAACCCTTCCATGAGACCACGAAGCAACTCCTTGTGCCTTCCAAAGGTGGCTCATTGGGAGGAGAGGCTATTGCTGAGCTGGTCTGAGTCTGCTGGGTCGGTCATGGCCAGTTCGTACTATCAGGTTTCAGGTATGACACAGATACACAGGGGATAATTTGGAAGATGGGCAACACCTGGAGAGGGGTGGAGACAAGAACAAAGACAGGTGAAACAGATCAGGGTGTGACAGGAATATTATTTTTTACTTTTGAAAGAGCCAATAACTAAATGTTAAACTCAAATAAAGCATACTACTAAAAACTTCTTGCGATATAGGGGGTGCTGTTTCGACTTAGCATAAATCGGTCTCCAGATTAAACTGCCTAGTACTCAATTCTTGCTCGTACAATATGCATATTATTATTATTATTGGATAGAAAACACTCTCTAGTTTCTATAGCCGTTGGAATTATGTCTCTGAGTGAAACAGAACTCCTTCTACATGACTTTTCATGACAGGGAGTGAGATTTCAGAAATCTTCGCCCCTGTTCCCAGGTCAGTTTTAATGTCCCTGTAAATGCGCAATCAGGGCCTGTATAAAACACCAATGACCGGAAGTAGCTTTCTTTTCGTCTCTGTGCCTGACGCACGAAGGACGTCGGACTTGCCTCCTTCCAAGCTGTTGTTTAGCCAGTAATATTTCTCCGGTCATGTTTTTACTCGTTATAGGTGTTAAAAACATCATAAGGTAGTTAATTTAAACCGTTTTATAGCAATTTATATCCGTTTAGGGCGATTTTATGGCATTTCTGTGTGACGCACCTCGAGGAGCTGGGCACTTTTCGAGTGCATGGTGAACGTTAGTGGCCATTTCGACCGGACAAGAGGACATCTTTCGACCAAAAGACGATTAGACCGGAGAAAGGATTCATTGCCCAAGATTCTGATGGAAGATCAGCTCATAGTAAGAACTATTTATGATGATAAATCGTGTTTCTTTCGAAAAATGTTAAACGCTTATGCCGCCATTTTCTTTGGGGTAGCTTCGCTTTGGCGCAACCTGTATTGAAAAGTAAGGATAATTTTAAAAATGTAATTCAGCGATTGCATTAAGAACTAAATTGTCTATCAATCGCTGTCCACCCTGTATTTTTTAGTCAAGTTTATGAGTATTTATGTATAAGACTAGATCACTGTCTAATATGGCGCCCGACATTTTCTGACCAGCTTGGCTACTTTTCTCATTATATAACCACGATTTTGGTGGCTAAATATCCACATTTTCGAACAAACTCTATATGTATGTTGTAATATGATGTTACAGGAGTGTCATCTGAAGAATTCTGAGAAGGTTAGTGAAAAAATTAATACATTTTGGTGGTGATAATGCTATCGCTCTTTTTGCCGTGAATCAATGCTGGGGTAATGTTTGCACATGTGCTATGCTAATATAACGATTTATTGTGTTTTCGCTGTAAGACACTTAGAAAATCTGAAATCATGTCTGGATTCACAGGATCTGTGTCTTTCAATTAGTGTACGCTGTGTATTTTTAAGAAATGTTTTATGATTAGTAATTAGGTAATACACGTTGCTCTCTGTATTTATTCTAGTCGAGTTGTGATGGTGGGTGCAATTGTAAACTATGATTTATACCTGAAATATGCAAATTTTTCTAACAAAACCTATCCTATACAATAAATATGTTATCAGACTGTCATCTGATGAGGTTTTTTCTTGGTTAGTGGCTATCAATATCTTTATTTGGCCGAATTGGTGATAGCTACTGATGCAGTAAGAAAATGGTGGAGTAAGAAAATTGTTGTCTTTTGCTAACAGTGGTTAGCTAATAGATTTACATATTGTGTCTTCCCTGTAAAACATTTTACAAATCAGAGATGATGGCTTGAATCACAAGATCTGTATCTTTCATTTGGTGTCTTGGACTTGTGATTTCATGAACATTTTATTTTATGATATCCCTGTAACTTTAGGCTAGGCTATGCTAGTCAGCTTTTGTGTTGGGGGGGATCCCGGATCCGGGTTAGGGAGGCGTTAGAGGTTAATGGCAAATAAACCTGGTAAAGATCTTGTAGCCCTCACAAAACGAATACACACCAAACCACTTGCAATTTTAAAATATAAAGATACAAGTGTGTTAATTAGAAACAAGAAAGTGATTATTGTCATTTTTAAAAGCTTCTATAAAAATCTATATACATCAGAATTAAACAACATTTGGAATGATCCTATCCTTGATCCTTCTTAGACTCAACAACCCTGATGCAATTATCAGCAGACAGAAAATAATCACTAAAAACAGAGATAACCCAAAAATAAATATCAGATACTGTTAAAACATTAGTGTGGAGAAATGCACCAGGAATGGACAGCTTTCCTATAGAATTCTATTTAACATTTTGGGTGTCACGCCCTGGCCTTAGTATTCTTTGTTTTCTTTATTATTTTAGTTAGGTCAGGGTGTGACATGGGGAATGTTTGTGTTTTGTTGGTTTTGGGTGATTCTATGGTAAAGGGGGTGTTGGGTGTAGTATATGGGTTTGTGTTGAGTACATGTGTCTAGCGTTGTCTATGTATGTTCAGTTGTCTAGGAGAGTCTATGGTTGCCTGAATGAGTTCCCAATTAGAGACAGCTGATTTCTGTTGTCTCTGATTGGGAGCCATATTTAGGGTAGCCATAGGCTTTCATTCGATGTGAGTAGTTGTCTATGTGATACGTTTGTAGCCTGTGTGTGCACATCGTTATTTAGCTTCACGATCGTTTTCTTGTTTTGTTTAGTTCGTAAGTGTGTTTGTTTCGTTTTGCCTTCTTCGTCAATAAAAGGAGATGGCTTATTTTCCTAATGCTGCGTTTTGGTCCGTCAATCCTCCACACGATCGTGACAGAACTACTCACCAATACAGGACCAAGCGGCATGTAAAGCGGCAACAGGACCCACCTACACAGGATTCGTGGACATGGGAGGAGATACTGGATGGTAAGGGGCCATGGGCACAACCGGGAGAATATCGCCTTCCTCGTGAAGAGCTGGAGGCAGCTAAAGCCGAGAGGAGGCGATATGAGGAGGCAGCACGGAGACAAGGCTGGAAGCCCGTGAGTTCAACCCAAAAATTTCTTGGGGGGGGCCTTAAAGGGAGTATGGCGAAGTCAGGTAGGAAACCTGCGCCTACTCCCTGTACTTACCGTGGAGAGCGAGAGTACGGGCAGACACCGTGTTACGCAGTAGAGCGCACGGTGTCTCCTGTACACGTGCATAGCCCGGTTCGGTACATTCCAGCTCCACGTATCGGCCGGGCTATACTGAGCGTTGAGCCGTATGTCATGAAGCCGGCCCAACGCATCTGGTCACCAGTGCGTCTCCTCGGGCCGGCGTACATGGCACCAGCCTTACGCATGGTGTCCCCGGTTCGCCTACATAGGCCGGTGCGGGTTTTTCCACCTCCCCGCACTGGTCAGGCGACGGGGAGCATACAACCAGGTAGGGTTGGGCAGGCTCGGCGCTCAAGGGAGCCAGTACGCCTGCACGGTCCGGTATTTCCGGCGCCACCTCCCCGCCCCAACCCAGTACCACCAGTGCCTCCTCCACGCACTAGCCATATGGTGCGTGTCTCCAGCCCTTTACCACCAGTGCATAAACCACGCACCAAGCCTCCTGTGTGTCCCCAGAGTCCTGTGCGTCCTGTTGCTGCTCCCCGCACTAGCCCTGAGATGCGTGTCCCCAGTCCGGTACCACCAGTTCCGGCACCACGCACTAGGCCTAATGTGCGCTCCCAGGGTCCAGTATGCCCTGTTCCTGCTCCCCGCACTAGCCCTGAGATGCGTGTCCCCAGCCCGGTACCACCAGTCCCGGCACCACGCACCAGGCCTACAGTGCGCCTCAGCCGGCAAGAGTCTGTCGTCTGCACAGCGATGCCTGAACTGCCCGTCTGCCAAGCGCCATCTGAGCCATCCGTCTACCCAGCGCCATCTGAGCCATCCGTCTACCCAGCGCCATCTGAGCCATCCGTCTGCCCCGAGCCATTAGAGCCGCCCGTCTGTCCCGAGCCGTTCGTCAGTCAGGAGCCGCTAGAGCCATTTGTCAGACAGGATCTGCCAGAGCCGCCAACCAGACAGGATCTGCCAGAGCCGCCAACCAGACAGGATCTGCCAGAGCCGCCAACCAGACAGGATCTACCAGATCCGCCAGCCAGCCATGAGCAGCCAGATCCGTCAGCTAGCCATGAGCAGCCAGATCCGTCAGCTAGCCATGAGCAGCCAGATCCGTCAGCCAGCCATGAGCAGCCAGATCCGTCAGCCAGCCATGAGCAGCCAGATCCGTCAGCCAGCCATGAGCAGCCAGATCCGTCAGCCAGCCATGAGCAGCCAGATCCGTCAGCTAGCCATGAGCAGCCAGATCCGTCAGCCAGCCATGAGCAGCCAGATCCGTCAGTTAGCCATGAGCAGCCAGATCCGTCAGTTAGCCATGAGCAGCCAGATCCGTCAGCCAGCCATGAGCAGCCAGATCCGTCAGCCAGCCATGAGCAGCCAGATCCGTCAGCCAGCCATGAGCAGCCAGATCCGTCAGCCAGCCATGAGCAGCCAGATCCGTCAGCCAGCCATGAGCAGCCAGATCCGTCAGCCAGCCATGAGCAGCCAGATCCGTCAGCCAGCCATGAGCAGCCAGATCCGTCAGCCAGCCATGAGCAGCCAGATCCGTCAGCCAGCCATGAGCAGCCAGATCCGTCAGCCAGCCATGAGCAGCCAGATCCGTCAGCCAGCCATGAGCAGCCAGATCTGTCAGCCAGCCATGGGCCGTCCCTCAGTCCGGAGCTGCAGTCCCTCAGTCCGGAGCTGCCATTCCTCAGTCCGGAGCTGCCATTCCTCAGTCCGGAGCTGCCCCTTATCCTGGTGCTGCCCCTTACCCTGGTGCTGCCCCTTACCCTGGTGCTGCCCCTTACCCTGGTGCTGCCCCTTACCCTGGTACTGCCCCTTACCCTGGTACTGCCCCTTACCCTGGTACTGCCCCTTACCCTGGTACTGCCCCTTAGTCCGGAGCTGCCCCTTAGTCCGGAACTGCCCCTTAATGCAGTGGGGTTAATGTGGGGGGGTCATTTGGAGGAAGCTAAGGAGGCGGTTAGGGACTGTGGTGACATGGGGACCACGACCAGAGCCGGAGCCGCCACCGTGGATGGAAGCCCACCCAGACCCACCCCTAGACTGTGTAATGGTGCGCCCGGAGTTCGCACCTTAAGGGGGGGGGGTTATGTCACGCCCTGGCCTTAGTATTCTTTGTTTTCTTTATTATTTTAGTTAGGTCAGGGTGTGACATGGGGAATGTTTGTGTTTTGTTGGTTTTGGGTGATTCTATGGTAAAGGGGGTGTTGGGTGTAGTATATGGGTTTGTGTTGAGTACATGTGTCTAGCGTTGTTTATGTATGTTTAGTTGTCTAGGAGAGTCTATGGTTGCCTGAATGAGTTCCCAATTAGAGACAGCTGATTTCTGTTGTCTCTGATTGGGAGCCATATTTAGGGTAGCCATAGGCTTTCATTCGATGTGAGTAGTTGTCTATGTGATACGTTTGTAGCCTGTGTGTGCACATCGTTATTTAGCTTCACGATCGTTTTCTTGTTTTGTTTAGTTCGTAAGTGTGTTTGTTTCGTTTTGCCTTCTTCGTCAATAAAAGGAGATGGCTTATTTTCCTAATGCTGCGTTTTGGTCCGTCAATCCTCCACACGATCGTGACATTGGGAAAAATAGTTCCCCGATTTACGCAAATGACAACACACATGCAACTCAATTCAGTGCTTCCTAGTTCCTCGTATCACACAGTTATTTCAGTTATATTAAAACCAGGAAATCTGTGGAGTTCCCTGCTGATTACAGACCCATACATTTAGTAAATTGTGACAATAGAATATTAACAAAGCTCATAAGCAATACAATCTCAAAGTCTTACCAGACCTTATACATATTAATCAAACAGGGTTTATGAAAATTTGTCATTTACAAGCAAATAGAAATACATGTTTCATTTTAATACAATACGCTAAAAAGCAAGATATAGATTTATCAATAAAGGCTGTTGATTCCAAAAAGGCTTTTGATTCTATTAAATGCCCTTATCTATTCAAAACTTTGAAAGGTTTCAACTTTCCATTTGAACTAATATTTAAAAATATATATGATGTACAATATAATTGAGCAATAAGGCCCGAGGGGGTGTGGTATATGGCCAATATACCATGGCTAAGGGCTGATTTCATGCACATCGCAACGCAGAGTGCCTGGACACAGCCCCGTGGTGTAGTGGCCATGTATCATAAACCTCAGAGGTGCCTTATTGCTATTATAAACTGGCTACCAAAGTAATTAAAGCAGTAAAAATAAATGTTTTGTCATACCCGTGGTATATGGTCTGATATACCACAGCTGTCGGCCAATCAGCATTCAGGGCATGAACCACCCAGTTTATTATTTAATTTTAAAAGTACATTCTGCAATGCATTACTCCATCAGAGGTTGTCTAACGGCTAGAATTAATCCATATAGCAGAAGATCTGCGTTATAGAGCAGAGAGAATAAAGTAGACGTCAAACGTTTGATTTATGACCCTATGTCCGGATGACGTGTGCATGCCCATATTTGAGGATCCGGTCAGGTCATCCTGGCGGGAAATTATCATGTGGTTATGCCCATATATGGGCATCCTGTTCCTGGTCTTACGCCTTAGAGTGAGTGCGAAAATAGGTATATAATGTCTTTGAAGTTGTCATGATGATTGATGTCTGGGGCCTCTTTGAACTGTGGGGGATGAACATTTCAAAGAGTATGGCCCCCCCACCCCCTGTTTTATTGACCTTAGGGCTGTTGTCTATGAAACACAAATGTCCTGGGGTATTGGGGTTGGCAGACGCATTATAAATAAAGCCCAGAACCAGACATGCGGCCCCAGAACACTAAACAAGATTTTTTTAAATAAACCCTGAACATTAAACAGAAAATTATGTCTCCTAGTCCAATTCTCGGGATGCTATGCGTCTCTTGTCATGAACCCAATGACAAAAGCCTCGAGGGAGTTCTGTGTGAAGCCCCAGAATGTTTTAAAGAAGTTTTGGGTACGAGTGAGGGACATATGTCTTACATATTCCAACCGGAGGATTCTACGGTTAAGATATTCACAGACAGTGGCCCCAAACCCCTTTATCAGGCAAAACCTGGGAATTTGTCTCCTGCTCTGCGGACGAGAGAATGGCTTAAGATTAGTCTAGCGCTCTGTAAAATTGAACAGGCCCTGAGTGGTACAACTCTGCCCGGATATGCACTGGAAGAACAGGTCTGTGGACGCAGTGATCTGAAGGCCGTAAGAATCGCTTCAATGGCCTATAGCCCTGACTCCAAAGTGACAATTTTAGCATGTGTACAATTTGATAGTGCAAATGCGACAAAGTCTGTCAGTTCTCATGTATCTTCCAAAGCATGCAAGGATGTCAACTTTTTTATGCCAGTGTTTAGCTTTAAATGGATTGATTATCCCATATTCATAACCCTTATGAATAAGCTGGACAGTCTTTTCCAAAATCGTGAACAATTACGGAGCTGGCCGCGTCTATCCTTAATTAAGCTTTAATTTGGTGTATTGCACTTGTTAATGTATGAAAGTTACATATTGTCACGCCCTGGCCTTAGTATTCTTTGTTTTCTTTATTATTTTAGTTAGGTCAGGGTGTGACATGGGGAATGTTTGTGTTTTGTCGTTTTGGGTGGTTATATGGTAAAGGGGGTGTTGGGTTTAGTGTATGAGTTTGTGTTGAGTGAATGTTTCTAGGTAAGTCTATGGTTGAGTGAATGTTTCTAGGTATGTCTATGGTTGCCTGAGTGGTTCTCAATCAGAGACAGATGTCTTTCATTTGTCTCTGATTGGGAGCCATATTTAAGGCAGCCATAGGCATCATGCATTTGTGGGTAATTGTCTGTGTCTATGTTGCATGTTTGCACTTAGGTTTTGATAGCTTCACGTTCGTCTATTTGTTGTTTTGTTTAGTTTTTTTTCTTCTTCGAAATAAAGAGAAGATGTATTTTTCACACGCTGCGCCTTGGTCCTCTCTCTCTCCCATTGACGATCGTGACACATATTTCAAAAAAATATTTTGGAATTTCACGCTCTGCCTTTTCAGCGGAATGTTGGCTAGCGGTACCTTAGCCATAAACAGCTTGGAAATTTCTAGAAAATTATGTGATGGCTTTACAAGCTTCTGATAAACTATGTCAATTAGCCTGAGTCAATTTGAGGTGTACCTGTGGATGTATTTCAAGGCCTACCTTCAAACTCAGTGCCTCTTTGCTTGACATGATGGGAAAATCTAAAGAAATAAGCCAAGACCTCAGAAAAGAAATTGTAGACCTCCACAAGTCTGGTTCATCCTTGGGAGCAATTTCCAAATGCCTGAAGGTACCACGTCCATCTGTGCAAACAATAGTACGCAAGTATAAACACCATGGGACCACATACAGCTCAGGAAGGAGGCGCGTTCTGTCTCCTAGAGATTAACGTACTTTGGTGTGAAAAGTGCAAATCAATCCCAGAACAATAGTAAAGGACCTTGTGAAGATGCTGGAGGAAACATCTACAAAAGTATCTATATCCACAGTAAACGTGTCCTATATCGACATAACCTGAAAGGCCGCTCAGCAAGGAAGAAGCCACTGCTCCAAAACCGGCATAAAAATTCAGACTACGGTTTGCAACTGCACATGGGGACAAAGATCGTACTTTTTGGAGAAATGTCCTCTGGTCTGATGAAACAAAAATACAACTGTTTGGCCATAATGACAATCGTTATGTTTGGAGGAAAAAGGATAAGGCTTGCAAGCTTAAGAACACCATCCCAACCGTGAAGCACGGGGGTGGCAGCATCATGTTGTGGGGTGCTTTGCTGCAGGAGGGACTGGTGCACTTCACAAAATAGATAGAATCATGAGGGAGGGAAAATATGTGGATATATTGAAGCAACATCTCAAGACATCAGTCAGGATGTTAAAGCTTGGTTGCAAATGGGTCTTCCAAATGGACAATGACGGCAAGCATACTTCCAAAGTTGTGGCAAAATGGCTTAAGGACAACAAAGTCAAGGTATTGGTGGCCATCACAAAGCCCTGACGTCAATCCCATAGAAGATTTGTGGGCAGAACTGAAAAAGCGTGCGCGAGCAAGGAGGCCTACAAACCTGACTCAGTTACACCAGCTCTGCAAGGAGGAATGGGCCAAAATGTACCCAACTTTTTGTGGGAAGCTTGTGGAAGGCTACCCGAAATGTTTGACCCAAGTTAAACAATTTAAAGACAATGCAACCAAATACTAATTGAGTGTAT
This sequence comes from Salvelinus fontinalis, assembly GCF_029448725.1. NCBI lineage: Eukaryota > Metazoa > Chordata > Actinopteri > Salmoniformes > Salmonidae > Salvelinus > Salvelinus fontinalis. Next base: position 36,293,532 of record NC_074702.1, on the reverse strand, counting down.
GTAAACTTCTGACCCACTGGGAATGTGACGAAAGAAAGAAAATCTGAAATAAATCATTCTCTCTACTATTATTCTGACATTTCACATTCTTAAAATAAAGTGGTGATCCTAACTGACCTAAGACAGGGAGGTTTTACTAGGATGAAATGTCAGGAATTGTGAAAAAACGAGTTTAAATGTATTTGGCCCAGGTGTATGTAAACTTCCGACTTCAACTGTACGTACACTGGAGAAATGTCAATTCTAAATCTTGTTCGAATGTTTATTATTATATTTTAGAATCAGTCAGTCTTGTCATCTTTAGTTGTGTCTACATATGGATTGGGTCATTAATAGGGTGGTTAGTTCATTGGCTCAAATACCTACTTTATTGTAGAAGATTTGATTCAGTACATGTATTTCAGTTTAATTCAGGCGGGCCAGATGAGATATTACATTTTCTGTCTCTATTATTGGCTGAAGTTTTCTGCAGTCTGTTACAACACTCACATAGTCTTATCCAGAGCGACCAACAGTTAGTGCATTCATCTTAAGGTAGCTAGGTGGGACAACCAAATATCACACAGTCATAGTAAGTAAAACTGCTCCCCAGTAAAGCAGCAATCAGCTATTTAATCACAAGGAAACAAACTGATTTGAGGTTTTAGCCCAACCCATCTTTGCCCAAGCCATTAACAGGGCTCCAGGGAGCAGCCATTCATGAACTGGAAACTGAGGAGGAGGACCAGGTGGAGTAGGCAGGGGAGGAGGAAGTAGAAGAGGGGGAGGAAGGAGGAGGGTGAAGAGGAGCAGAAGGAATACGTTTCTTTCTAAACATCTTTGTAAGACCCATTGTAACATGTATGTACTGTATGGCATGTTTGTGATGAACACTGAAAATCATTACCCAATGATGTCACTGATCTACAGTATGGCATATTTGTGATGAACACTGAAAATCATTACCCAGTGATGTAGTTTATCTACTGTATGGCATGTTTGTGATGAACACTGATAATCATTACCCAGTGATGTAGTTTATCTACTGTATGGCATGTTTGTGATGAACACTGATAATCATTACCCAGTGATGTAGTTTATCTACTGTATGGCATGTTTGTGATGAACACTGAATCATTACCCAGTGATGTAGTTTATCTACTCTATGGCATGTTTGTGATGAACACTGAATCATTACCCAGTGATGTAGTTTATCTACTGTATGGCATGTTTGTGATGAACACTGAATCATTACCCTTTCCATCAGACCAGTAAGGGTTTCTACTCTCCTGGCCCATAGCAGCCGATTAGTAGTAATACACCCCTGTCCCTCAGACCAGTAAGGGTTTCTGCTCTCCTGGCCCATAGCAGCCAATTAGGAGTAGTAGAACGCCCCTGTCCTTCAGACCAGTAAGGGTTTCTACTCTCCTGGCCCATAGCAGCCAATTAGGAGTAGTAGAACGCCCCTGTCCTTCAGACCAGTAAGGGTTTCTACTCTCCTGGCCCATAGCAGCCGATTAGGAGTAGCAATACACCCCTGTCCTTCCGACCAGTAAGGGTTTCTACTCTCCTGGCCCATAGCAGCCGATTAGGAGTAGTAGTACGCCCCTGTCCTTCAGACCAGTAAGGGTTTCTACTCTCCTGGCCCATAGCAGCCATTTAGGAGTAGTAGTACACCCCTGTCCTTCCGACCAGTAAGGGTTTCTACTCTCCTGGCCCATAGCAGCCAATTAGGAGTAGTAGTACGCCCCTGTCCCTCAGACCAGTAAAGGTTTCTACTCTCCTGGCCCATAGCAGCCGATTAGGAGTAGTAATACACCCCTGTCCCTCAGACCAGTAAGGGTTTCTAATCTCCTGTCCCATAGCAACCGATTAGGAGTAGCAATACACCCCTGTCCTTTAGACCAGTAAGGGTTTCTAATCTCCTGGCCCATAGCAACCGATTAGGAGTAGCAATACACCCCTGTCCCTCAGAACAGTAAGGTTTTCTGCTCTCCTGTCCCATAGCAGCCAAATAGGAGTTATACTGGCGTTGGGATGTGAAGACAATACAAACATGTTATAATTTCTTACTATTATCATTATAAGAGATGTTTTCCCGTAAGTGCTTTGTGACATGCAGCTACAATGGTCAAATGTCACTATTTTGAAATATTCTAATGCAGGGCTCTCCAACCCTGTTCCTGTAGAGCTACCCTCCTGTAGTTTTACACCAGGGCTCTCCAACCCTGTTCCTGTAGAGCTACCCTCCTGTAGTTTTACACCAGGGCTCTCCAACCCTGTTCCTGTAGAGCTACCCTTCTGTAGTTTTACACCAGGGCTCTCCATCCCTGTTCCTGTAGAGCTACCCTCCTGTAGTTTTACACCAGGGCTCTCCATCCCTGTTCCTGTAGAGCTACCCTCCTGTAGTTTTACACCAGGGCTCTCCATCCCTGTTCCTGTAGAGCTACCCTCCTGTAGTTTTACACCAGGGCTCTCCAACCCTGTTCCTGTAGAGCTACCCTTCTGTAGTTTTACACCAGGGCTCTCCATCCCTGTTCCTGTAGAGCTACCCTTCTGTAGTTTTACACCAGGGCTCTCCATCCCTGTTCCTGTAGAGCTACCCTTCTGTAGTTTTACACCAAGGCTCTCCAACCCTGTTCCTGTAGAGCTACCCTCCTGTAGTTTTACACCAGGGCTCGCCATCCCTGTTCCTGGAGAGCTACCCTCCTGTAGGTTTTCACACCCAACTCTGTTCTCGGAGAAACCCTCCTGTAGGTTTTCATTCCAATCCTGTTCCTGGAGAGATATCCTCCTGTAGGTTTTCAATCCAACCCCAGTTGTAACTAACCTGATGTATCTTATATACCAGTGAATTATTATAATCAGGTGTGCTAGATTAGGGTTGGAATGAAAAGCTACAGGATGGTATCTCTCCAGGAACAGGGTTGGAGAGCCCTCTTCCAATGAGACTATGGTGCATTGTTTTATGGAGAATAGTTGTGTGTTGATAGGTTTGATGAATCAGCTCTGTTAGCAGGACTACTTGAGTCCATAATGTGGCCAACTGCATGCTGTCACTGGATGCTTTTCTCTGGAAAAGACAGTGAAACAAGTTAAAGTGTATTATTAACTAATTAGTAACTCATTGGCCAGTTTATTAGGCACCCCCATCTAGTCCCAGGTTGGAATCCCCCTTTGCCCCACAACAGCCTGAATTCTTTGGGGGCATGCATTCTACAAGTCAGAAACATTCCACAGGGATGTTGGTCCATGCTGACGCAATGTCATCACGCAGTTGCTGCAGATTGGACAGCGGTACACCACCGCCTACAACCTGTACCGTTGACACCAGGCAGGATGGGTCCATGGACTCATGCTGCTTACGATAGTGTAATGTTAGAATGTGAAAAATAAAATAGTCACCTTTAGTCTTGTGAGTCAACTCTGATGTTGAGTCTGTAGCTGCTCTTACCTTTGAAATTAGAGTGAGTTATGATTATACCTCCACGTATGTATATTCTTAAAGTAATCCTACGTACTATTGCAACCTGCCTTGTAAGCCCTCTTATCTGTAGATGTACAGTACCTACAAGATTCCCAAAACAATATTTTTAACTGTCTTATATGAACCATGTACTGGTTTGACATCTTTTGACAGGATTATCTTAGCCAACCTCAGTTAAACTTATTGGCCAACTAGTCTCAAGAAAAACATGACATTCAGCATCTGACAACACATTATCTAGTCATCAATCAAAGAAGAAGACAGATGATTGTAACTCTTTCAATTTCACCTGGTTGTTCGCTATAAATACACATGTACCAGTAACTGCCATTACTTCCTCAATCCTTTCCTGATGAGCAAATGATGTCACGCATGTTTTCTTCTAAAGACAGGTGTAGAAGAGGCAGACAGAAACCGTCATACACTGTTATAAATGACCATAGGTCCACAAGTGACTTGGTTGAATGACGGTTAACTGACAGATGGCAGCAACTTTCTGCTATCTCTAACATTTAATGTGAATGTTTCATAACTCTAAAACACACCTGTGTGTGGAGATACAGTATATCTCTCTCCTGTCTGGCAAGAGAAACAGATTCTGACGATTAGAACAGTTTCCCACAACCTGCCTGCCTAATGAATAGAACGGAATGGGGTTATACCTGTCTGTCACTGAACTTTATCATCATAACAACAGGAAAGTCTAACCCAGAGCCAGAAAGTGTCGCCTAAGTTCATGATCTCACTGCAGTGTCGAGCCTGTTTGACTAATTTATGGAGCAGAAAATTGCTTGGCATTGCTTTTAGGGGTAATATTTTGATCGGACCAAAACAAAACAGTACTTTTGTCAATGACACAAAGTTCAGCAAAGGCCCCAATAGATGCTACATATTAGTCCAAATCTAGGAGGGGTAATAGACATGCATTATTTATCTCTATTAAATATTAAAGTGTGGTGAGACACACTTACAAACATTGCCTTAAACATATTGATTTAAAAATCAGAACACTCCACACACACACACACACACACACAGAGGAATGAGGATATACTAAAAACTCTCACGCAAAACGTTGAACAGCAATCCACTTCATAGGCCAATAATATGCGTAACATTATCTACATGGTGTTTCAAAGTTGTACAGGAAGAAAATAACAAGTGTTCTGAAGTGTATCCAGTCTAGGCCATCAGGCTTCTCTGCCCACTGTGCAGACTAAGAGAGCAGTACACTTATTCACAACGTGTTAAAAGATAACAAAGGAATACCTTACCCATACAAAAACAATACACAACAGAGACAAATGAAGAGACAAATTAAAGTTTTTCAAAAGCACCACGTCTTCCCTTCAAAGAAAATCGTTTTTGGCTTGATGATACACTATCAGCGAAACTATAAAAATTATGAAACATTGAGAGACGAAAGATACATTATTTTATATCTTTCTTTCTTTTTTTTGTTGGTAAATTTGAGGAAGCCTGGCTTCCCTTGGCATCCATAAATACACACCACTGATAGGAATTTAAAAAAGAAAAAATATCAATTACATTAATATACCAGAATCCAGATGAATTCGAAATTCACATTTATTTATCATTTTTATTTGACCAAATTAGTCTTATTGAGATAAAAAAAAAAATTAAAGAAATCAAGAGTGACCTGGTCAAAATAGCAGCACATAAAGTTTCATACAAAGACACATCCACATAAAAAAACACAAAACACAACAATATAAAAACATCAATATACACATTGAGCAGACAAGATGCTTTGGTAGGGGTGTAGTGCATCTACAGGTAGGTAGAACATCCAGCTTGGTCTGAAGACATTGAGTTAATTAATTCCCTTGGTGTTGGCTGCTTTTTCAGCCCTTCAATGCTTCTTCCTAATGGCTTACTTGTTCTGTTTGAGAACCGGACGCGGAGGAAGGAAGAGGAAAATAAAGCGATTCCAGAACAATCTTTTCTCTCCATCTTCCTCTCTTCTAAATCAGCCGCTCCAGAGACCATAAAAGACCTTCTGCTCGTGGTAAAAAATATTATTCTGCTAGTTTCATTTTCTTTTTCAATCATCCAGGCTATATCACAACCGGCCGTGATTGGGAGTCCCATAGTGCAGCGCACAACGTTGTCCGGGTTTGGCCGTTGTAGGCCGTCTTTGTAAATAAGACTTTGTTCTTAACAACTATATTTAAAAAAATTATACATCATTTCTTTAAGATTTGAAACCATCCCATTGCAGTATCAACCACATTACACTAAATGCAAATAGCAAAAATCCATATAATTTTTGCCCCATTTGTTCCTCAAATTAGCTCAGACTTACTGGGACTGTCACGGCCGTCAAATGAAGTAGATCAAAGAGCAGCGTGGTGAGTGTACATATTCCTTTTTATTAGGATGACGGCGACAAAAACAATAAACAATACAAAAACGGTCGTGAAGCTTAAGGGCTATGTGCCACAAACAAAGTTAACTTCCCAAAAAGAAAGGAGGGAAAAGGGCTACCTAAGTATGGTTCCCAATCAGAGACAACGATAGACAGCTGTCGCAGATTGAGAACTATACCCTGCCAAAACATAGAAATACAAAATCATAGAAAAACAAAACATAGAATGCCCACCACAAATCACACCCTGACCAAACCAAATAGAGATATAAAAAGGCTTTCTTATGTCAGTGCGTGACAGGGACTAAGACAATGTTTCAAGGAACCACAGACTTATTCTGTAAAACAAAGACAATAAAAAAAAACATTTCCTAATTTCATTCTATCTCACCAGAACTAGTTAAGCAGCTTTGACTGTTGAACCAGGCATATACTGTATAAGCCCCATCTATCAAACTGTCTAATCTAGACCATCCACACAGTTTGTGATTCGCAACAAAGTGGTGTCCCTCCCCACCACTTGTTTTGGTATACAGCTGAACATTGAACAGCTTCCCAAATCTCAGACTGTACCTTTAACTAAAACACGATGCCGCTTGACATGCAATGCCAGGCTAGAAGGGGATTAGACTTCATAGACAAAATGTTTGATGTTATGAATGGGTATGGCAGATATACGTTCCAGACACTATGGTTGTGTTGGATAGTAGCGCTGGGAGTTGTCAGGGACTTCACGACACAATATTATCAGAATTACAAGGTGCTGATATGATATGTATTACGATTCTCATGATTCTACATGTATTGCAATTCTATACTGTGATTTTATTGTGATGCGATGTTCCAAACATATTGCTCACTATATGTCTGTGGCAGAGAGACTAGAAAGCATGAGGAAGTCATGGAAATTGCCCCCCCCAAAATGTGCTTCCTATTTAAAATGAAAATGGTGAACAGTCTATGAAGGAAAATAAGAGTTTTAGTGCAGGGACAGCCAACTAGCACAAAAATAATAGTTTGATATTGTTGATGCGACACGACACGATATATCGTGGAAAATATTATCCCAATATGTAACTATCAATTGTTATTTCCTTCATTACTATTGGATAGGTGTTTTAACGGTCTTGCTGTTGTACATGTAATTCCTTATTGACACCATTGAGGTAGGGTTTGTTAAGATGACAGATTAGTTTATTGTAACTTCTGGCCAGTACTGTATGTATTTTCTAATTAAAAGGAATACAATGAAATATAATGATTAAAGATATGCTTTTTATTAAAATATCCACAAGCAGATGTAGCAGAAAGGGAACAACAAATAACAAATACAGCGTGTATAAAATAGTGAAGGTGAAGCACCCTGAGACGCTATTATCTCCCCATAATATTTGATTGTTCCATTAATCAAAGATATAATTAATCCTTTAAATCCCATATGATTCTTTCATTTATTGTGATACAATGTGATAATCTCAAAGAATGTGTAACAACGCATGTGGTCTGTGACCCACGCTGACAGGACTATTTTAACATTCCCATCTGATGGGCGCTTCATGAGAATTTGAACTGAAGGAATTTGAATGTTTACTGCTTTAAGTGAGGAATCACCTCAAAAATTCTTCCAAAATATTCTAAACATTCAAATTCATTCAGTTTAAATTCTCATGAAGCGCCCATCAGATAGAGATATAAAAAACAGTTCTGTCAGCGTCTATGTCAAACATCCGTCCAACATATAGGGTCAGTTTCCTGGACACAGATTAAGTTTACTCCTGGACTAAAAAGCATGTTGAATGGAGAATCTCCATTGAAAGTAACTAGTCCAGGACTAGGCTTAATCTGTATCCGGGATACCATCCCAAAGATCAAGACATACTTTTTCCCCCTAATAAATAGGAGTTACTGTTTCCAGTGCTGTTTCCATAGTACTGTTTCCAGCCCCTTCCATGTTCACCAAGCCCCAGTGGGCTCCGATGGAGGTGATCCCGGCACCGTTGAAGCGACCGCTGAGCAGCCTTAGCTCATTGCCCATGTTGGCTGGGTAGAAGTTGAAGGAGACTTGGTTGGGCAGGCCGGCTGACAGAGTGCGCCCCATGTTGGTGGTTAACACCAGGTAGCAGATGTAGTCTGCTGGGTTGTACTTCCCAGACACCTCGACGATGGCCTCATCATTAAACAGCTCCATCTCCTGCTTTAAGCCCCCTTCGCTACCGAACACAGGAGACCAGGTGTTGCCGTATCTCAGCTGGAACCTAAAACAGAGGAAGCTTTTCACGTTGGTTGTGTTTTGATAAGGCACATTCAGACAGAGAGAGCAGGTAGCATCAGAGAATATCAAGGAATTACATTTGACATTGTACTCTGGGTTAGATATGATAACAATATTGTTTGGTCATGTACTGAATATGTAATAAACACAACAAATAAATAAATACAGAAAGAAAGAAAGAAAGAAAGAAAGAAAGAGTGTCTGTTGGGTAGTGTAGTTGGACTGAGTCGTGGAGTCTGCTGGGTAGTGTAGTTGGACTGAGTCAGTGGTGTTTGTTGGGTAGTGAAGTTGGACTGAGTAAGTGGTGTGTGTTGGGTAGTGTAGTTGTGCTGGGTCAGTGGTGTCTATTCATGGGTCTGCTCACCCGCTGATGTAGTTGTTGCTGTTGCTGTTGTAGTAGTAGTAGTAGTAGTAGTAGTAGTAGTTGTTGTTGGTCTCCCACACTCTGACTCCTGTGATGCGTCCTTCACCGTAGGAAGCAAATGGGGTGCCAAGTCCCTGACCCACCGCAGAGGAATACGAGTACGGGTCTTTGATGGCTAAAATAACATGGGAAATAAGTTTACTATATTTACTATATTAATAATACATATTTATAAATACATCATTTTAATTTTACCAACACATTTCTGAAAGATCTTTACATTATGAGTAAAGTGCAGATGAATTAACTAAAGTACATTCTGCAATGATTTAATCCATCAGCTTTTGTCTCAAAGAAGAACCTAGAAGTCTAACTGAAAAAGACAAGTTGGTGAAAGCACAAAAGCTATTATTTAATCATTACAATTCAGAATTGTATTTTTATTACTCACGCAATGCCGAGCAGCCTGCCAAGAACACTGTGACAACCAGGATTAAGAACATTCTGCAAAAGGGAGGCATCAATACTTAAGACCTTTAATTTCAGTCAATTTTACTCTCACTCCGTTTCACTTTCAATGGTAAAACTTGATTTTTTTTTGTTAATAATGTTTTTCATAGTAGTTTGTCAAAACAACTAAGTCCTTTTACCTGTCAGGTCAACCAGTGTTTCCTAGGAGGGAGAAGAAAATAACCTTTTGGAATGTGACGTAACAATCAACAAACCATTCTTGAATGTGAAATGTTATAAAACAGCTCTAAAAAGTTGAGCCTATTCTTGTTTACTACAATCACCCTTGTAGTGCTAAGCTGCTGTCACATTCAAAATAATATCAGATCATTTAATTTAAATTTAGAGGCAAAAGGGCCAAAATGTTTGTGCCCAAGTACCAAGAGATAATGAGTATTAACTTCATAACATTTCCCACAACAGTATCATGCATTGAATACAAGTTTTCTATTTAGTTAGTTGTGTAGTTACCCACAGTGCTATATTGAGATGTGTGTGAAAACCTGTGAAAGCTTCTTATCTCTCTGTCTCTGCCAGGTCCTTCTAGTCTACTGCTTCCTAATAGAACTGTATTTATACCTGCTGAACATTCCATCAGCTCTAGATGGAAGGTGCATGACAAGGAACACCTTTAGTCAGTCACTATAGAGACGTCAGACATTGTTTTCTAATTGGTTGAGGCTATTTTGGGAGAGAGAATCAAGGAAGTACTATAAGGAAATAATAATTGTATTCTTTTGAATTGTAACAAATGAATGATCTGAAATAGGGATTAAAAAAATATACAATCGAACAACCGAACAATTCAAAGAATATACCAAAATTGTATGAATGTGTACGAAAATCCCTCAAAGTCAGTCTCCCAATCTTCAGTTGTTTCATTACCCCAAGAGGAACTCCTTCCCTTCAAACATTAACACGCTGAAAAAGACAAGTGGATCTGGTCATTAACAGGATGGTTAGTTCATTGGTTTGCTCAAATACCTACAGTATTTTATTGTAGAATATTTGTATTTCAATTTGTCTTTCAATTACATGTATTTCAATTTAATTCTAGATGTGCAGATGAGATTCAACATTTTTTGTGTCCATTATTGTCCGACGTTTTCTGCAGTTTGTTACAATACTCACATCTTCATTAAATCACTGGCAACCTGTACATGTTACTACAATATGATTTCATTTTCTGCAGATTAACCAGATAAATATCAGTAGAAGTTACAAAGTGAGAAAATAAATAAAAGTTTATATACACATTACTAATTAAATACCCTCATGCACTTGTTACTACCCTTCTATAAATGTGATAGTTCAATTAAGATATTGCTAGATTACTTGTTAGATATTACTGCATGGTCGGAACTAGAAGCACAAGCATTTCGCTACACTCGCATTAACATCTACTAACCATGTGTATGTGACCAATAAAATTTGATATGATTTGATAGTAATACAATATGTAATGTAGCACTTTATTGATAAAAAATAAAATGTCCAAGTAAAGGACAATTGCTTTTGTGTATGTAGGTTGAGTTATCAATTTTCCTTTAGCTGGGGAAGAATGTGAATTTATTTCAATAACTACCCATTGGGCACACACTGGTTGAATCAACGTTTTTTCCAAGTCATTTCATTTCACTTCAAAAGGTAAAACTTGAATAAGTTTGTTAATAATGTTTTTCATAGCAGTTCTTAAAAACAAGTCAGGCATTTTACCTGTCAGGTCAATCACCCCTAGGGGGGGGAAGAAAATACACTTTATTGAATTGTGAAATGTGACGTAACAATCAACAAACCATTCTTGAATGTGAAATGTTATAAAACAGAACTAAAAAGGTAAACCTAGTCTTGTTTACTACAATCACCCTTGTAGTGCTGTGCTACTGTCACATTCAAAATAATGTCAGATCATTGAATTTTAAATGTAAAGGCAATGAGGCCAAAATGTTTGTACCCAAGTATTAAGAGATGATGAGTATTAACTTCATAACATTTCCCACACAAGTATTATGCATTAAATACAAGTGCACATTTTCTATTTTGTTAGTTGTGTAGTTACCCACAGTGCTATATTGAGATGTGTGTGAAAACCTGTGAAAGCTTCTTATCTCTCTGTCTCTGCCAGGTCCTTCTAGTCTACTGCTTCCTATTAGAACTGTATTTATACCTGCTGAACATTCCATCAGCTCTAGATGGAAGGAGCATGACATGGAACACCTTTATTAACTTACTATAAAATGAATCATGAAACAATTACAAAGATTTTACTGACTTACAGTTCATAGAAGGAAATCAGTCAATTGAAATAAATAAATTAGGCCCTAATCTATGGATTTCACATGACTGTGAATACAGATATACATCTGTTGGTCACAGATACCTTGACAGAGTTGATCAGGCTGTTGACTGTGGAATGTTTGTCGCACATCTTTTCAATAGCTGTGCGGAGATGCAGGACTTTGGCGGGAACTGGAACACGCTGTCATGCACGTTGATTGGGGGCATTCCAAACATGCTCTGTGGGTGACATGTCTGGTGAGTATGCAGGCCATGGAAGAACTGGGAACCAGGAATTGTGTACAGATCCTTGCGACATGAGGCCGTGCATTATCATGCTGGAACATGTGGTGAAGTTTGCGGATGAACAGCAGGATAAAGGGCCTCAGAATCTTGTCACGGTATCTCTGTGCATTCAAATTGTCTTTGATAAAATGCAATTGTGTTCGTTGTCCATAGCTTATGCCTGCCCATACCATAACCCCACATACACCATGGGGCACTCTTTTCACAAAATTTACATCAGCAAACCACTCGCCCACACGACGTCATACATGTGGTCTGTGGTTGTGAGTCCGGTTGGACGCACTGCCAAACGATCTAAAAACAACGTTGGAGGCGGCTTATGGAAGAGAAGTTAACGTTACCTTATCTGGAAACAGCTCTGGTGGACATTCCTGCGTTTAGCATGCCAATTGCATGGTCCCTCAACTTGAGACTTCAGTGACATTGTGTTGTGTGACAAAACTGCACAATTTAGAGTGGCATTTTATTGTCCCCAGCACAAGGTGTATCTGTATAATGATCATGCTGTTTAATCAGCTTCTTGATATGCCATAGATGTCACATGGATGGATTATCTTGGCAAAGGAGAAATGCTCACTAACAGGGATGTAAACAAATTTGTGCACAACATTTTAGAAAAGTAAGGAACATTTCTGGGATCTTTTATTTCAGCTCATGAAACATGAAACCCACATTTTACATGTTGCATTTATATTTTTTGTTGAGTGTAAAGTAGTTAGTTCACATAAAGATGTATGTAATTCATATGAATGAAATAATCAACATGTATTGATCATATCTTTATTAATGCTGCAGAAATGAACTTTAATGCAGTATCCAAATCCATATGATGTATTGATCACAATATAATAGCCATATCTGGGAAAACCAAAGTGCCAAAGGCTGGGCCTAATATAGTGTATAAGAGGTCATACAATACGTTTTGTAGTTATTCATATGTTGATGATGTAAAGAATATTTGCTGGTCTGTGGTGTGTAATGAGGAGCAACCAGATGCTGCACTTGACACATTTATGAAATTGCTTATTCCAGTTACTACTAAGCATGCACCCATTAAGAAAATGACTGTAAAAACTGTTAAATCCCCTTGGATTGATGAGGAATAGAAAAATGTATGGTTGAGAGGGATGAGGCAAAAGGTATGGCAAATAAGTCTGTCAGCCCAACTGATTGGCAAACATAATGTAAATTAAGAAATCAAGTGACAAATCTTAATAAAAAGAAAAATAACCTATACCATGAAACAAATATAAATTATATAAAGAATGACAGTGAAAAGATTTGGAGCACCTTAAATTACATTTTGGTGGAAAAAGGCAACACGGCTCCATCATTCATTGAATCAGATTGCTCATTTATCACAAAACCACTGATATTGCAAACGACTTTAATTACTTTTCAGATAAACAAACTAAGGGATGACATGCCAGAAACAAATGCTGACACTACACATCTGTCACGCCCTGGCCTTCGTTCTCTTTGTTTTCTGTATTATTTTGGTTAGGTCAGGGTGTGACAGGGGAATGTTTGTGTGTATTTGTCTCGTCTTGGGTGGTTGTAGTTTCTAGGGGGTTTTGGTAGAGTGTATGGGGTTGTGTTGAGTGTAGGTGTCTAGGTGTGTCTATGGTTGCCTGAAGGGTTCTCAATCAGAGACAGCTGTCATTCATTGTCTCTGATTGGGAGCCATATTTTAGGCAGCCATAGGCATTAGACTGGTGTGGGTAATTGTCTATGTTTAACGTTTGTAGCTTGTGTATGCACTAACGTTTGTAGCTTCACGGTCGTTTGTTGTTTTGTAAAAGTGTTCGTTTTCGTGTTTCGTCTTCTGAAAATAAAAGAAGATGTATTTCTCTCACGCTGCGCCTTGGTCCACTCTTCCTCAAAGTTACGACGATCGTGATAACAGCCAAGTATATCTGACCAAATTATCAAAGACAAGAATTGTACTTTTGAATTCCGTAAAGTCAGTGTGGAGAGGTATTTAAAAAAAAATGTTGTCTATAAACAATGACAAGCCACCGGGGTCTGACAATCTGTATGGAAAATTACTGAGGATAATAGTAAACGATATTGCTACTACTTCAATTTAAGCCTACTAGAAAGTGTGTGCCCTCAGGCCTGTAGGCAAGCAAAAGTCATTCCCTACCCAAGAATAGTAAAGCCCCCTTTACTGGCTCATATAGCTGACCAATCAGTCTGTTGCCAACCCTTAGTTAACTTCTGGGAAAAATTGTGTTTGACCAGATGCCGGGGTGGTAGGTAACTTAGTGGTTAGAATGTTGGTCCAGTTACTGAAAGTTTGCGTTTGGTTTCGCGCCTGCGGGGTTGAATATGCTTATCTCTCTTTGTTTACAATGGTGCTATCCTCAGATAACAGCATCGTATGCTTTCGCCGAAAAGCCTATTTGAATTCTGACATGTTGGCTGGATTCACAACCAGGGTAGCTTTAATTTGGTATCTTTCATGTGTGATTTAATGAAAGTTTGATTTTATAGTAATTTTCATAGTAATTCATTTTTATTTGGCGCTCTGCATTTTCTCAGGCTTTTTGCCAAGTGAGACAGTAGCGTCCCGCCTAAACTCAGATTTTTGGATATAAATATGAACTTTACCGAACAAAACATACATGTATTGTGTAACCTGAAGTCCTATGAGTGTCATCTGATGAAGATCATCAAAGGTTAGTGATTCATTTTATCTCTATTTCTGCTTTTTGTTACTGCTCTCTTTGGCTGGAAAAATGGCTGTCTTTTTCTGTGACTTGGCTCATACCTAACATAATCGTTTGGTGTGCTTTCGTCGTAAAACCTTTTTGAAATCGGACACTTTGGCTGGATTTACAACAAGTGTATCTTTAAAATGCTGTAAAACACTTGTATGTTTGAGGAATTTAAATGACGGGATCTCTATTGTTTTCAATTTGGCGCACTGCAGTTTCACTGGCTGTTGACGAGGTGGGACGCTACCGTCCCACATACCCTAGAGAAGTTAAACTGCTTGGAGTAACTCTGGATTGTAAACTGTCATTGTCAAAACATATTGATACAATGGTAGCTAAGATGGGGAGAAGTCTGTCTATAATAAAACGCTGCTCTGCCTTCTTAACAACACTATCAACAAGGCAGGTCCTACAGGCCCTGGTTTTGTCGCACCTGGACTGCTGTTCAGTTGTGTGGTCAGGTGCCACAAAGAGGGACTTGGGAAAATTGCAGTTGGCTCAGAACAAGGCAGCCCGGCTGGCCCTTAAAAGCACACGGAGAGCTAACATTAATGACATGCATGTCAATCTCTCATTGCTCAAAGTGGAAGAGAGATTGACTTCCTCATTACTTGTTTTTGTAAGAGGTGTTGACAAGCTGAAGATACCGAGCTGTCTGTTTATAATACTGGCACGCCATGCAAACCCCACACAGTCCCCAAGTCCAGAACAGACTATGGGAGGCACACAGTACTACATAGAGACATGACTACATGGAACTCTATTCCACACCAGGTAACTGATGCAAGCACTAGAATCAGATTTAAAAAGCAGGTTAAATACACCTTATGGAACAGCGTGGACTGTGAAGTAACACAAACATAGACACAGACACATGCATACAAACATATGATAACATACACACTATGAACACATGTACATGGATTTTGCATTGCAGATATGTGGTAGTGGAGTATGGGCCTGAGGGCACACACTTGGTGTGTTGTGAATTCTGTAAGGAATGTATTGTAATGTTTTTTAAATTGTATAACTGCCCTAATTTTGACGGACCCCAGGAAGAGTAGCTGCTGCCTTGGCAGCATGGGGATACATAATACATACATATACAAATAACCCCTAAAGTCTATTGTAACATAACCAATCAAAGTATCATAATTAAAAAATCCCCATAAAAACATCTGTCACTTTAAGGTAGAGATATCTGTTTTGCATGGGCTGCATCTCAATACACCACATCTGCCTATGGTAGCCTTCCACATCTGTGGTGGAAGGTGGCCGAGCTACAGAAGTATTTGTCAGACCATGAAACATCCCGAAAATCGGTTTCTCACGAAATCATGTGTCGCGTCCGAACGGTTTGGCCTACAAACTATTTAAATGTGTAAAAATATGTATATATATTTTGTGAGCTTTCTTATATCTTCTAGTTATAGGACAGACACTTCAAAACTTTAGTCCTTATGATTACTTTTTGACTGTATTTTTTGCTATGTAGGAATGTGTTATTCAATGCGTTTCTACAGCCTATAGTAGTAAAGGCCAAATTCAGTATTTTGATAATTTTTACATATTTCTTCATCCTTAAGAGTATCCTAAAATTCCAAATCAAATAGCTAAATTATCCATGGTATGACCATCTTAAAACAATTCTATATGCTAGTTTACGAACTTTATCGTTATCGAACAAACTTTATCTGACTCTATGTAAACTGGAAACCACACACCCTGAGGCTGCATTCATCGTAGCTGGGGATATTAACAAGGCTAATCTGAAAACAAAACTCCCTAAATTCTATCAGCATATCGATTGTGCTACCAGGGCTGGTAAAACCTTGGATCATTGTTATACTAACTTCCGCAACGCATATAAGGCCCTTCCCCACCCTCCTTTCGGAAAAGCTGACCACGACTCCATTTTGTTGCTTCCAGCCTACAAACAGAAACTAAAACAGCAATCTCCCGCGCTCAGGTCTGTTCAACGCTGGTCCGACCAATCGGATTCCACGCTTCAAGACTGCTCCGATCACGTGGACTGCGATATGTTCCGCATTGGGTCCAACAACAACATTGACGAATACGCTGATTCGGTGAGCGAGTTCATTAGAGAGTGCATTGACGATGTCGTACCCACAGCAACGATTAAAACATCCCAAACCAGAAACCGTGGGTTGATGGCAGCATTCGCGTGAAACTGAAGGCGCGAACCACTGCTTTTAACCAGGGCAAGGTGACCGGAAACATGCCCAAATACAAACAGTGTAGCTATTCCCTCCACAAGGCAATCAAACAAGCTAAGTGCCAGTATAGAGACAAAGTATAGTCGCAATTCAACAGCCCAGACAAGAGGTATGTGGCAGGGTCTACAGTCAATCACGGATTACAAAAAGAAAACCAGCCCCGTCGCGGACCAGGATGTCTTGCTCCCAGACAGACTAAATAACTTTTTTGCTTGCTTTGAGGACAATACAATGCCACTGACATGGCCCGCTACCAAAACCTGCGGGCTCTCCTTCACTGCAGCCGAGGTGAGTAAAACATTTAAACGTGTTAACCCTCGCAAGGCTGTAGGCCCAGACGGCATTCCCAGCCGCGTCCTCAGAGCATAAGCAGACCGGTGTGTTTAAGAACATATTCAATCAATCCTTATCCCAGTCTGCTGTTCCCACATGCTTCAAGAGGGCCACCATTGTTCCTGTTCCCAAGAAAGCTAAGGTAACTGAGCTAAACGACTACCGCCCCGTAGCACTCACTTCCGTCATCATGAAGTGCTTTGAGAGACTAGTCAAGGACCATATCACCTCCACCCTACCTGACACCCTAGGCCGACTCCAATTTGCTTACCGACCCAATAGGTCCACAGACGACACAATCGCAACCACACTGCACACTGCCCTAACCCATCTGGACAAGAGGAATACCTATGTGAGAATGCTGTTCATCGACAGCTCAGCATTTAACACCATAGTACTCTCCAAACTCGTCATCAAGCTCGAGACCCTGGGTCTTGACCCTGCCCTGTGCAACTGGGTCCTGGACTTCCTGACGGGCCGCACCCAGGTGGTGAGGGTAGGTAACAACATCTCCACCCCGCTGATCCTCAACACTGGGGCCCCACAAGGGTGCGTTCTGAGCCATCTCCTGTACTCCCTGTTCACCCACTACTGCGTGGCCATGCACGCCTCCAACTCAATCATCAAGTTTGCGGACGACACTACAGTGGTAGGCTTGATTACCAACAACGAGGAGACGGCCTACAGGGAGGAGGTGAGGGCCCTCGGAGTGTGGTGACAGGAGAATAACCTCACACTCAACGTCAACAAAACAAAGGAGATGATTGTGGATTTCAGGAAACAGCAGAGGGAGCACCCCCCTATCCACATCGACGGGACAGTAGTGGAGAAGGTGGAAAGTTTTAAGTTCCTCGGTGTACACATCACGAACAAACTGAATTGGTCCACCCACACAGACACCTCAGGAGGCTGAAGAAATTCGGCTTGTCACCAAAAGCACTCACAAACTTCTACAGATGCACAATCGAGAGCATCCTTTCAGGCTGTATCACCGCCTGGTACGGCAACTGCTCCGCCCACAACCGTAAGGCTCTCCAGAGGGTAGTGAGGTCTGCACAACGCATCACCGGGGGCAAACTACCTGCCCTCCAGGACACCTACACCACCCGATGTCACAGGAAGGCCATAAAGATCATCAAGGACAACAACCACCCGAGCCACTGCCTGTTCACCCCGCTATCATCCAGAAGGCGAGGTCAGCACAGGTGCATCAAAGCAGGGACCGAGAGACTGAAAAACAGCTGCTATCTCAAGGCCATCAGACTGTTAAACAGCCACCACTAACATTTAGTGGCCGCTGCAAACATACTGACTCAACTCCAGCCACTTTAATTATGGGAATTGATGGAAATTATGTAAAAATGTATCACTAGCCACTTTAAACAATGCCACTTAATATAATGTTTACATACCCTACATTACTCATCTCATATGTATATGTATATACTGTACTCTATATCATCTACTGCATCTTGCCATCTTTATGTAATACATGTATCACTAGCCACTTTAAACTATGCCACTTTATGTTTATATACCCTACATTACTCATCTCATATGTATATACTGTACTCTATACCATCTACTGCATCTTGCCTATGCCGTTCTGTACCATCACTCATTCATATATCTTTATGTACATATTCTTTATCCCTTTACACTTGTGTGTATAAGGTAGTAGTTGTGGAATTGTTAAGTTAGATTACTTGTTGGTTATTACTGCATTGTCGGAACTAGAAGCACAAGCATTTCGCTACACTCGCATTAACATCTGCTAACCATGTGTATGTGACAAATAAAGTAAATTTGATTTGATTTGATACCGATATCATGCTTAATTACACTAACAGTGGATACACTTAAAAACGGAATATGGAGAATGAACAGAGCGCATCTTCATGACCCAAACTTTTTAAATATGTAAATGAAAAATAACTTTACAAATACAAATATAGACATAGAGGACCAAAGTTAATGGCAAATAAACCTGGTAAAGATCTTGTAGCCCTCACAAAACGAATACACACCAAACCACTTGTAATTTTAAAATATAAAGATACAAGTGTGTTAATTAGAAACAAGAAAGTGATTATTGTCATTTTTAAAAGCTTCTATAAAAATCTATATACATCAGAATTAAACAACAGTTGGACTGATCCTACAGCCTTCTTAGACTCAACAACCCTGATGCAATTATCAGCAGACAGAAAAGAATCACTAAAAACAGAGATTACCCCAAAATAAATATCAGATACTGTTAAAACATTCGTGTGGAGAAATGCACCAGGAATGGACAGCTTTCCTATAGAATTCTATTTAACATTTTGGGAAAAATAGTTCCCCGATTTACGCAAATGACCACACACATGCAACTCAATTTAGTGCTTCCTAGTTCCTCGTATCACACAGTTATTTCAGTTAAATTAAAACCAGGAAATCTGTGGAGTTCCCTGCTGATTACAGACCCATAAATTTAGTAAATTGTGACAATAGAATATTAACAAAGCTCATAAGCAATACAATCTCAGAGGCACTGAGTTTTTTATTTTATTTTTTATTTAACCTTTATTTAACCAGGTAGGCAAATTGAGAACACGTTCTCATTTACAATTGCGACCTGGCCAAGATAAAGCAAAGCAGTTCGACACATACAACAACACATAGTTACACATGGAGTAAAAACAAACATATAGTCAATAATACAGTGAAAAAAAAAAAATAATAAAAAAAAAATAAGTCTATATACAATGTGAGCAAGTGAGGTGAGATAAGGGAGGTGAAGGCAAACAGATATATGTATAAATAAATAAAAATATAAAAAGGCCATGGAGGCGAAGTGAGTACAACACAGCAAGTAAAATAAAAACTAAAAAAAACACTGGAATGGTTGGTTTGCATTGGAAGAAAGTGCAAAGTAGAGACAGAAATAATGGGGTGCAAAGGAGCAAAATAAATTAATAAATAAATACAGTAGGTAAAGAGGTAGTTGTTTGGGCTAAATTGTAGATGGGTTATGTACAGGTGCAGTAATCTATGAGCTGCTCTGACAGCTGGTGCTTAAAGCTAGTGAGGGAGATAGGTGTTTCCAGTTTCAGAGATTTTTGTAGTTTGTTCCAGTCATTGGCAGCAGAGAACTGGAAGGAGAGGCGTCCAAAGGAAGAATTGGTTTTGGGGGTGACTAGAGAGATATACCTGCTGGAGCGCGTGCTACGGGTAGGTGCTGCTATGGTGACCAGCGAGCTGAGATAAGGGGGGACTTTACCTAGCAGGGTCTTGTAGATGACCTGGAACCAGTGGGTTTGGCAACGAGTATGAAGCGAGGGCCAGCCAACGAGAGTGTACAGGTCGCAGTGGTGGGTAGTATATGGGGCTTTGGTGACAAAACGGATGGCACTGTGATAGACTGCATCCAATTTATTGAGTAGGGTTTTGGAGGCTATTTTGTAAATGACATCACCGAAGTCGAGGATTGGTAGGATGGTCAGTTTTACAAGGGTATGTTTGGCAGCATGAGTAAAGGATGCTTTGTTGCGGAATAGGAAGCCAATTCTAGATTTGACTTTGGATTGGAGATGTTTGATGTGGGTCTGGAAGGAGAGTTTACAGTCTAACCAGACACCTAGGTATTTGTAGTTGTCCACATATTCTAAGTCAGAGCCGTCCAAAGTAGTGATGTTGGACAGGCGGGCAGGAGCAGGCAGCGATCGGTTGAAGAGCATGCATTTGGTTTTACTTGTATTTAAGAGCAGTTGGAGGCCACGGAAGGAGAGTTGTATGGCATTGAAGCTCGCCTGGAGGGTTGTTAACACAGTGTCAAAAGAAGGGCCAGAAGTATACAGAATAGTGTCGTCTGCGTAGAGGTGGATCAGAGAATCACCAGCAGCAAGAGCGACATAATTGATGTAAACAGAGAAGAGAGTCGGTCCAAGAATTGAACCCTGTGGCACCCCCATAGAGACTGCCAGAGGCCCGGACAACAGACCCTCCGATTTGACACACTGAACTCTATCAGAGAAGTAGCTGGTGAACCAGGCGAGGCAATCATTAGAGAAACCAAGGCTGTCGAGTCTGCCAATGAGGATGTGGTGATTGACAGAGTCAAAAGCCTTGGCCAGGTCAATGAATACGGCTGCACAGTATTGTTTCCTATCGATGGCGGTTACGATATCGTTTATGACCTTGAGCGTGGCTGAGGTGCACCCATGACCAGCTCTGAAACCAGATTGCATAGCGGAGAAGGTGTGGTGTGATTCGAAATGGTCGGTAATCTGTTTGTTGACTTGGCTTTCGAAGACCTTAGAAAGGCAGGGTAGGATAGATATAGGTCTGTAGCAGTTAGGGTCAAGGGTGTCCCCCCCTTTGAAGAGGGGGATAACCGCAGCTGCTTTCCAATCTTTGGGGATCTCAGACGACACGAAAGAGAGGTTGAAGAGGCTAGTAATAGGGGTGGCAACAATTTCAGCAGATAGTTTTAGAAAGAAAGGGTCCAGATTATCTAGCCCGGCTGATTTGTAAGGGTCCAGATTTTGCAGCTCATTAAGAACATCAGCTGACTGTATTTGGGAGAAAGAGAAATGGGGAAGGCTTGGGCGAGTAGCAGAGGGGAGGGCAGTGCTGTTGTCCGGGGTAGGGGTAGCCAGGTGGAAAGCATGGCCAGCCGTAGAAAAATGCTTATTGAAATTCTCAATTATAGTGGATTTGTCGGTGGTGACAGTGTTTCCTATCTTCAGGGCGGTTGGAAGCTGGGAGGAGGTGTTCTTATTCTCCATGGACTTTACGGTGTCCCAGAACTTTTTTGAATTTGTGTTGCAGGAAGCAAATTTCTGCTTGAAAAAGCTAGCCTTGGCTGTTCTAACTGCCTGTGTATATTGGTTTCTGGCTTCCCTGAAAAGTTGCATATCACGGGGGCTGTTCGATGCTAATGCAGAACGCCATAGGATGTTTTTCTGTTGGTTAAGGGCAGTCAGGTCAGGAGAGAACCAAGGGCTATATCTGTTCCTGGTTCTAAATTTCTTGAATGGGGCATGCTTATTCAAGATGGTGAGGAAGGCATTTTTAAAAAATGACCAGGCATCCTCTACTGACGGGATGAGATCAATATCCTTCCAGGATACCCCGGCCAGGTCAATTAGGAAGGCCTGCTCGCTGAAGTGTTTCAGGGAGCGTTTGACAGTGATGAGTGGAGGTCGTTTGACCGCTGACCCATTACGGATGCAGGCAATGAGGCAGTGATCGCTGAGATCTTGGTTAAAAACAGCAGAGTTTGAAGGTAGGCCTTGAAATACATCCACAGGTACACCTCCAATTGACTCAAATTATGTCAATTAGCCTATCAGAAGCTTCTAAAGCCATCACATAATTTTCTAGAAATTTCCAAGCTGTTTATGGCTAGGGCTAGCCAACATTCCGCTGAAAAGGCAGAGCGCGAAATTCCAAAATATTTTTTTGAAATATGTAACTTTCATACATTAACCTGTTTGGCGTGCAAGCCCGACGTCGGTACATTTATGACAACAGCCACTTCAAGTGCAGGGCGCGAAATTCAAAAGATATTTTTTTTAAATATTTAACTTTCACACATTAACAAGTCCAATACAGCATATGAAAGGTACACATCTCGTGAATCCAGCCAACATGTCCGTTTTTTAAAATATTTTACAGGGAAGAAAAAATATGTAAATCTATTAGCTAACCACGTTAGCAAAAGACTCCACTTTTATTACTCCATCAGTTTTTGACTCCATCAGTAGCTATCACAAATTCGGCCAAATAAAGATATAAATAGCCACTAACCAAGAAACAACCTCATCAGATGACAGTCTGATAACATATTTATTGTTGAGCATATGTTTTTTTTCGAAAAATGTGCATATTTCAGGTATAAATCATAGTTTACATTGCAGCTACATTCAGAAATTGCACCGAAAGCAGCCATAATATTTACAGACACCAACGTCAAATACCTAATTACTCATCATAAAACATTTCTGAAAAATACATAGTGTACAGCAAATGAAAGACAGGCATCTTGTGATGCCAGACAATATTTCCGATTTATTAAGTGTTTTACAGCGAAAACAAAATGTAGCGCTATATTAGCTTAGCACAATAGCCAGAAACACTTGGGCGCCGGCGACTACGACAGATATATGAAACAACATCATAAAATGTTTCTTACTTTTGCTGATCTTTCATCAGAATGTTGAACAAGGTGTCCTTTGTCCAGATGAGTCGTTGTTTGGATTCAGAATGGCAACTTTCTCTCTCCATTTAGCAAGCACGCTAGCCGGGTTGCACGGATCTCTCCATGTAAACAAACGGAAGAGAACGGAACACGGCAAAACTCCCCAAAAAATGTCAATAATCTGATGAAACTATATTGAAAAAACATACTTTACGATGATATGGTGACATGTATCAAATAAAATCAAAGCCGGAAATAATATTTGCCTATAACGTCAGCAAAACAAAAGGCAATCCCACTTATAAGCTCGCGCTCTTCAGAGTACCGAAAATGGGGGACACGAGATTCCAAGATGATGTGTTCCAACTCAGATTGAGATAATCACCTCATTTCTTCTCTCACAGCCTTCTTGACACCCTGAGGAAGGTGTATGAGGTGCATATATTGGAATAGCTCTTGTGCCCATTTATAGGCAGGAAGAGGAAGACAGCATCGATTTCAGACTTTGAACTTCTGGGTCAGGAAAAGTGCTGCAGAATGAGTACTCTTTCCCTCAGAGAAATAATTCAAACGGTTTTAGAAACTAGAGAGTGTTTCCTATCCAATAGTAATAATAATATGCATATTGTAGGAGCAAGAATTGAGTACGAGGCCGTTTGAAATGGACACATTTTATCAGGCTACTCAATACTGCCCCTTGCAGCCATAAGAAGTTAAGGACAACAAAGTCAAGGTATTGGTGGCCATCACAAAGCCCTGACGTCAATCCCATAGAAGATTTGTGGGCAGAACTGAAAAAGCGTGCGTGAGCAAGGAGGCCTACAAACCTGATTTAGTCACACCAGCTCTGCAAGGAGGAATGGGCCAAAATGTACCCAACTTTTTGTGGGAAGCTTGTGGAAGGCTACCCGAAATGTTAGACCCAAGTTAAACAATTTAAAGGCAATGCTACCAAATACTAATTGAGTGTATGTAAACCTCTGACCCACTGGGAATGTGATGAAAGAAATAAAAACTGAAATAAATCATTCTCTCTACTATTATTCTGACATTTCACATTCTTAAAATAAAGTGGTGATCATAACTGACCTAAGACAGGGAGGTTTTACTAGGATGAAATGTCAGGAATTGTGAAAAACCGAGTTTAAATGTATTTGGCCAAGGTGTATGTAAACTTCCGACTTCAACTGTACGTACACTGGAGAAATGTAAATTCTAAATCTTGTTAGAATGTTTATTATTATATTTTAGAATCAGTCAGTCTTGTCATCTTTAGTTGTGTCTACATATGGATTGGGTCATTAATAGGGTGGTTAGTTCATTGGCTCAAATACCTACTTTATTGTAGAAGATTTGATTCAGTACATGTATTTCAGTTTAATTCAGGCGGGCCAGATGAGATATTACATTTTCTGTCTCTAGTATTGGCTGAAGTTTTCTGCAGTCTGTTACAACACTCACATAGTCTTATCCAGAGCGACCAACAGTTAGTGCATTCATCTTAAGGTAGCTAGGTGGGACAACCAAATATCACACAGTCATAGTAAGTAAAACTGCTCCTCAGTAAAGCAGCAATCAGCTATTTAATCACAAGGAAACAAGCTGATTTTAGGTTGTAGCCCAACCCATCTTTGCCCAAGCCATTAACAGGGCTCCAGGGAGCAGCCATTCATGAACTGGAAACTGAGGAGGAGGACCAGGTGGAGTAGGCAGGGGAGGAGGAAGTAGAAGAGGGGGAGGAAGGAGGAGGGTGAAGAGGAGTAGAAGAAATACGTTTCTTTCTAAACATCTTTGTAAGACCCATTGCAACATGTATGTACTGTATGCCATGTTTGTGATGAACACTGACAATCATTACCCAGTGATGTAGTTTATCTACTGTATGCC
Organism: Salvelinus fontinalis; assembly: GCF_029448725.1. Lineage (NCBI taxonomy): Eukaryota > Metazoa > Chordata > Actinopteri > Salmoniformes > Salmonidae > Salvelinus > Salvelinus fontinalis. The sequence goes on along the minus strand of NC_074702.1, from coordinate 36,268,587 downwards.
ATGTTTGTGATGAACACTGACAATCATTACCCAGTGATGTAGTTTATCTACTATATGGCATGTTGTGATGAACACTGACAATCATTACCCAGTGATGTAGTTTATCTACTGTATGCCATGTTTGTGATGAACACTGACAATCATTACCCAGTGATGTAGTTTATCTACTATATGGCATGTTGTGATGAACACTGACAATCATTACCCAGTGATGTAGTTTATCTACTGTATGGCATGTTTGTGATGAACACTGAAAATCATTACCCAATGATGTAGTTTATCTACTGTATGGCATGTTTGTGATGAACACTGAAAATCATTACCCAGTGATGTAGTTTATCTACTGTATGGCATGTTTGTGATGAACACTGATAATCATTACCCAGTGATATCACTGATCTACTGTATGGCATGTTTGTGATGAACACTGATAATCATTACCCAGTGATGTAGTTTATCTACTGTATGGCATGTTTGTGAGGAACACTGATAATCATTACCCAGTGATGTAGTTTATCTACTGTATGGCATGTTGTGATGAACACTGAATCATTACCCAGTGATGTAGTTTATCTACTGTATGGCATGTTGTGATGAACACTGATAATCATTACCCAGTGATGTAGTTTATCTACTGTATGGCATGTTTGTGATGAACACTGAATCATTACCCAGTGATGTAGTTTATCTACTGTATGGCATGTTGTGATGAACACTGAAAATCATTACCCAGTGATGTAGTTTATCTACTGTATGGCATGTTGTGATGAACACTGAATCATTACCCAGTGATGTAGTTTATCTACTGTATGGCATGTTGTGATGAACACTGAATCATTACCCAGTGATGTAGTTTATCTACTGTATGGCATGTTGTGATGAACACTGAATCCTTACCCTTTCCATCAGACCAGTAAGGGTTTCTACTCTCCTGGCCCATAGCAGCCGATTAGTAGTAATACACCCCTGTCCCTCAGACCAGTAAGGGTTTCTACTCTCCTGGCCCATAGCAGCCGATTAGGAGTAGCAATACACCCCTGTCCCTCAGACCAGTAAGGGTTTCTAATCTCCTGTCCCATAGCAACCGATTAGGAGTAGCAATACACCCCTGTCCCTCAGAACAGTAAGGGTTTCTAATCTCCTGTCCCATAGCAACCGATTAGGAGTAGCAATACACCCCTGTCCCTCAGAACAGTAAGGTTTTCTGCTCTCCTGTCCTATAGCAGCCAAATAGGAGTTATACTGGCGTTGAGATGTGAAGACAATACAAACATGTTTTAATTTCTTACTATTATCATTATAAGAGATGTTTTCCCGTAACTGCTTTGTGACATGCAGCTACAATGGTCAAATGTCACTATTTTGACATATTCTAATGCAGGGCTCTCCAACCCTGTTCCTGGAGAGCTACCCTCCTGTAGTTTTACACCAGGGCTCTCTATCCCTGTTCCTGGAGAGCCACCCTCCTGTAGTTTTACACCAGGGCTCTCTATCCCTGTTCCTAGGGAGCTACCCTCCTGTAGGTTTTCACACCCAACTCTGTTCTCGGAGAAACCCTCCTGTAGGTTTTCAATCCAACCCCAGTTGTAACTAACCTGATGTATCTTATAAACCAGTGAATTATTAGAATCAGGTGTGCTAGATTAGGGTTGGAATGAAAAGCTACAGGATGGTATCTTTCCAGGAACAGGGTTGGAGAGCCCTCTTCTAATGAGACTATGGTGCATTGTTTTATGGAGAATAGTTGTGTGTTGATAGGTTTGATGAATCAGCTCTGTTAGCAGGACTACTTGAGCCCATAATGTGGCCAGCTGCATGCTGTCACTGGATGCTTTTCTCTGGAAAAGACAGTGAAACAAGTTAAAGTGTATTATTAACTAATTATAAACTCATCGGCCAGTTTATTAGGCACCCCCATCTAGTCCCAGGTTGGATTCCCCCTTTGCCCCACAACAACCTGAATTCTTTGGGGGCATGGATTCTACAAGTCACAAACATTCCGCGGGGATGTTGGTCCATGCTGACGCAATGTCATCACGCAGTTGCTGCAGATTGGACAGCGGTACACCACCGCCTACAACCTGTACCGTTGACACCAGGCAGGATGGGTCCATGGACTCATGCTGCTTACGATAGTGTAATGTTAGAATGTGAAAAATAAAATTGTCACCTTTAGTCTTGTGAGTCAACTCTGATGTTGAGTCTGTAGCTGCTCTTACATTTGAAATAAGAGTGAGTTATGATTACACCTCCACGTATGTATATTCTTAAAGTAATCCTACGTACTATTGCACCCTGCCTTGTAAGCCCTCTTATCTGTAGATGTACAGTACCTACACGATTCCCAAAACAATATTTTTAACTGTCTTATATGAACCATGTACTGGTTTGACATCTTTTGACAGGATTATCTTAGCCAACCTCAGTTAAATTTATTGGCCAACTAGTCTCAAGAAAAACATGACATTCAGCATCTGACAACACATTATCTAGTCATCAATCAAAGAAGAAGGCAGATAATTGTAACTCAATTTCAATTTCAATTTCACCTGGTTGTTCGCTATAAATACACATGTACCAGTAACTGCCATTACTTCCTCAATCCTTTCCTGATGAGCAAATGATGTCACGCATGTTTTCTTCTAAAGACAGGTGTAGAAGAGGCAGACAGAAACCGTCATACACTGTTATAAATGACCATAGGTCCACAAGTGACTTAGTTGCAATACTGGTTGAATGACGGTTAACTGACAGATGGCAGCAATTCTCTGCTATCCCTAACATTTAATGTGAATGTTTTATAACTCTAAAACACACCTGTGTGTGGAGTTACAGTATATCTCTCTCCTGTCTGGCAAGAGAAACAGATTCTGACGATTAGAACAGTTTCCCACAACCTGCCTGCCTAATGAATAGAACGGAATGGGGTTATACCTGTCTGTCACTGAATTTTATCATCCTAACAACAGGAAAGTCCAACCCAGAGCCAGAAAGTGTCGCCTAAGTTCATGATCTCACTGCAGTGTCGAGCCTGTTTGACTACTTTATGGAGTAGAAAATTGCTTGGCATTGCTGTTAGGGGGAATATTTTGATAGTACCAAAACAAAACGGTACTTTTGTCACTGGCACAAAGTTCAACAAGGGCATTAACTCACAGATCTTCGTTGTAAAGTGTTTAAACACTGTTTCCCATGCTTGTTCAATGAACCATAAACAATTAATGAACATGCACCTGTGGAACGGTCGCTAAGACACCAACAGCTTACAGGCGGTAGGTAATTAAGGTCACAGGTAGGACACTTAAGAGGCCTTTCTACTGACTCTCACCTGCTCATCTGCGTGAACGTGCCTTAGGCATGCTGCAAGGAGGCATGAGGACTGCAGATATGGCCAGGGCAATAAATTGCAATATCCAAACTGTAAGACGCCTAAGACAGCGCTACAGGGGAGACAGGACGGACAGCTGATCATCCTCGCAGTGGAAGACCACGCGTGACAACACCTGCACAGGATCGGTACATCCGAACATTACACCTGCGGGACAGGTACAGGATGGTAACAACAACTGCCCGAGTTACAATAAGAACGCACAATCTCCATCAGTGCTCAGACTGTCCGCAATAGAGTGAGAGAGGCTGGACTGAGGGCTTGTAGGCCTGTTGTAAGGTAGGTCCTCACCAGCCATCACCGGCAACAACATTGCCTATGGGCACAAATCCACCGTCGCTGGACCAGACAGGACTGGCAAAAAGTGGTATTGTCTCAACAGGGGTGATGGTCCAATAACTGCTTGTGCCTTAGATTTCCTAACTGCTTGTGTATATTGGTTCCTAACTTCCCTGAAAAGTTGCATATTACAGGGGCTATTTGATGCTAATGCAGTACGCCACGGGATGTTTTTGTGCTGGTCAAGGGCAGTCAGGTCTGGAGTGAACCAAGGGCTATATCTGTTACTGGTTTTTAAAAAATGAATGGGGCATGCTTATTTAAGATGGTGAGGAAGGCACTTTTAAAGAATAACCAGGCTTCCTCTACTGACGGGATGAGGTGGGCCAGGTTGATTAGAAAGGCCTGCTCGCTGAAGTGTTTTAGGGAGCGTTTGACAGTGATGAGGGGTGGTCGTTTGACCGCAGACCCATTACAGATGCAGGCAATGAGGCAGTGATCGCTGGTGCTCTTCCTAAACCAGGATTCAGACACGGCTAGGACATGGGTTGGCAGGGTTGGCAGAGTGTGCAAAGGCAGTGAATAAAACAATCTTTGGGAGGAGGCCTCTAATGTTAACATGCATGAAACCAAGGCTTTTACGGTTACAGAAGTCAACAAATGAGAGCGCCTGGGGAATGGGAGTGGAGCTAGGCACTGCTGGGCCTGAATTAACCTCTACATCACCAGAGGAACAGAGGAGGAGTAGGATAAGGTTATGGCTAAAGGCTATAAGAGCTGGTCGTCTAGTACGTTCGGAACAGAGAGTAAAAGGAGCAGGTTTCTGGGCACAATAGAATAGATTCAAGGCATAATGTACAGACAAAGGTATGGTAGGATGTGAATACAGTAGAGGTAAACCTAGGCATAGAGTGACGATGAGAGAGATATTGTCTCTAGAAACATAATTTAAACCAGGAGATGTCACTGCATGTGTGGGAGGTGGAACTAAAGGTTTGAAGGGTTCTGATATGCTCTAGACAGCTAGCGGTCCGCGGCTAGCAGGCTAGCAGATGGGCATTCAGGGGACGTCGCGACGGAGGGCCCTGTTGCAAAAAGAACCCTCGGCAGATTACGTCGGTAGTCAAGACGTGATGGATTAGCAGGCTTTCGTGTAGTAAAAGGGGTCCAGGACAATTGGCAAAATAGGTATTATAGCCCAAGGAGTACAGCACGCTTTTGTCTATTTGAGCTGGTCAGTATGTGTTGGTAATCCTGTAATCCTTTAAAAAATGCATCGCATAGTAAAATGCATAAGTGTTGCTCTCCATTTTTTTCATTTAGAGTATGATAGCTAAGGAGATGGAGAAACACCTGTCTCCGGATTACATCTTCAAACTAACGGCAACCATTGCATCCATGACAGGATACGCGTCCATGTATATGGGTAAGGAAGTGGTTTCATTTCAAGTTAAAGTGTACTGTTAGCTAACTGACGTTAGCTGGCTGGCTCGCTAGCTAACGCTACATGTATGATCTTATTATTCGTATCTCAGAGCCATTTGCTTGGCTAGCTAACATTGAACCTGGTTGGTAAGCTACCTGCTGATTCATGCAGGGTAGTAATGTCATGAGTTGGGATTATGGTTGATTGTTTAGTTTACAAGTTTGCTACACTGATCAAAAATATAAATGCAACATGCAACAATTTAAAAGATTTTACTCAGTTACAGTTCACATAAGGAAATTAGTAAATTGAAATAAATAAATTAGGCCCTAAGGATTTCTTATGACTGGGAACACAGATATGCATCTGTTGGTCACAGATACCTTAAAAATGTAGAGGTGGGGATCAGAAAACCAGTCAGTAGCTGGTGTGACCACCATTTGCCTCATGCAGTGTGACACATCTCCTTCACATAGAGTTGATCAGGCCGTTGATTGTGGCCTGTGAAATGTTTTTCCACCAGCAAAGTTGCTGGATATTGGCGGGAAGTGGAACACGCTTTTGTACACGCTGGTCCAGAGCATTCCAAACATGCTCAATGGGTGACATGTCTGTTGAGTATGCAGGCCATGGAAGAACTAGGACATTTTCAGCTTCCAAGAATTGTGTACAGATCCTTGCGACATGGGGCCGTGCATTATCGTGCTGAAACATGAGGTGAAGGCGGTGAATCAATGGTACAAAAATTGTCCTCAGGATCTCATCACGGTATCTCTGTGCATTCAAATTGCCATCGATAAAAATGGAATTGTGTTCGTTGTCCGCTTATTCCTGCCCATACCATAACCCCAGCGCCACCATGGGGTACTCTGTTCACAATGTTGAAATCAGCAAACCACTCACCCACACGACGCCATCTGGCCGGTATAGTTGACACCGAGATTTATCTGTGAAGATCACACTTCTCCAGCTGGCCAGTGGCCATTGAAGGTGAGCATTTTCCCACTGAAGTCAGTTATGATGCCAAACTGCAGTCAGGTCAAGACCCTGGAGAGAACGACGAGCACACAGATGAGCTTCCCTGAGACGTTTTCTGACAGTTTGTGCAGAAATTATTTGGTTGTGCAAACCCACAGTTCCATCAACTGTCCGGGTGGCTGGTCTCAGACGATCCCTCAGTCGAAGAAGACAGATGTGGAGGTCATGGGCTGGCGTGGTTACATGTGGTCTGCGGTTATCAGGCCGGTTGGAAGTACTGCCAAATTCTCTAAAATGGCGTTGGAGGCGGCTTATGGTAGAGAAATTAACATTATCTTCTCTGGCAACAGCGCTGGTGGACATTCCTGCAGTCAGCATGTCAATGACACGCTCCCTCAACTTGAGACATCTGTGAACATGTTTTGTGTGACACAACTGCACACTTTACAGTGGCCTTTTATTGTCCCCAGTGAAAGGTTCACCTGTGTAATGATCATGTTGTGTGTTCAGCTTCCCGATATGCCACACCTGTCTTGGCAAAGTTGAAATGCTCACTTACCGATGTAAACAAACCAAATTTGAGAAATAATCTTTTTTTGTGTGTGAAACATTTCTGGGAATCATGGGACCAACACTTTACATGTTGCGTTTTTGTTGTTGTTCAGTGTATATACAATGAAAACTTGTCAAAAACACTTACTGTACATCATTTGAAATGCTGCCCAGGTTTTTCTTTGTGATTCCCTGAGGGTCACAGGGGGATACATTTACTCGGATTATTTAGTGATTCTGGTCTGAATATGCAGTAGGGAAGCAGTAGTCGAGGTAACATTTTAGGGTCTATAATAAGCTATAATGTAGCATTGTTCATGGTTTAACAAATTAAAAGAATCGCACATCATTTCTTTAAGATTTGCAACCATCCCATTGCAGTATCATCCACATTACACTAAATGCAAATAACAAAAATCCATATAATTTTTGCCCCATTTAAATCGATGTCTGTTCCTCAAATTAGCTTGGACTTACTGGGACTAAGACAATGTTATATACATAGACTGCTCAGATGTACACTGACATCTTTCATCGGATAAGTTTCAATTGTCAGCAAACGGATTTACCAACAGTATTTCTTAAAACAAACTTGCAAGACTTCACAACAACAACTTCTCAACAATATCTACTGAACATGTAAGTCATTTTCCATTATTAAGCTACAACAGGCCTATCTTACAGAAATAGTGACTTCCGGCGCCGACCGAGATGGCCGCCTCGCTTCGCGTTCCTAGGAAAATATGCAGTATTTTTTTATTTTTTTATGTGCTATTCCTTACATTGCTACCCCAGGTAATCTTAGGTTTCATTACATACAGTCGGGAGAAACTACTGAATATAAGAGCAACGTCAACTCACCATCGTTACAACCAGGAATACTTTCCCGAAGCGGATCCAGTGTTTTGCCTTCCACCCAATACAATGGATCTGATCCCAGCCGGCGACCCTAAGCAACGCCGTAAAAGGGGAAAACGAAGCGTTCTCCTGGTCAGGCTTCGGAGACGGGCACATCGCGTTCCACTCCCTAGCATACTACTCGCCAATGTCCAGTCTCTTGACAATAAGGTTGATGAAATCCGAGCAAGGATAACATTCCAGAGAGACATCAGAGATTGTCACGTTCTCTGCTTCACGTAAATATGGCTCACTCAAGAGACGCTAACGGAGTCGGTGCAGCCAGCTGGTTTCTTCACGCATCGCACCGAAAGAAACAAACATCTTTCTGGTAAGAAGAGGGGCGGGGGTGTATGCCTTATGATTAACGAGACGTGGTGTGATCATAACAACATACAGGAACTCAAGTCATTCTGTTCACCTGATCTAGAATTCCTCACAATCAAATGTCGACCGCATTATCTACCAAGGGAATTCTCTTCGATTATAATCACAGCCGTAAATATTCCCCCCCAAGCAGACACATCGATGGCCCTGAACGAACTTTATCTGACTCTATGTAAACTGGAAACCACACACCCTGAGGCTGCATTCATCGTAGCTGGGGATTTTAACAAGGCTAATCTGAGAACAAAACTCCCTAAATTCTATCAGCATATCGATTGTGCTACCAGGGCTGGTAAAACCTTGGATCATTGTTATACTAACTTCCGCGACGCATATAAGGCCCTCCCCCGCCCTCCTTTTGGAAAAGCTGACCACGACCAAGACATTTTGTTGCTTCCAGTCTACAAACATAAACTAAAACAACAAGCTCCCTCGCTCAGGTCTGTTCAACGCTGGCCCGACCAACCTGATTCCACGCTTCAAGACTGCTTCGATTACGTGGATTGGGATATGTTCCGCATTGCGTCCAACAACAATATTGACGAATACGCTGATTCGGTGAGGGAGTTCATTAGAAAGTGCATTGACGATGTCGTACCCACAGCAACGATTAAAACATTCCCAAACGAAAAACCGCAGATTGATGGCAGCATTCGCGTGAAACTGAAAGCGCGAACCACTGCTTTTAACCAGGGCAAGGTGACCGGAAACATGACCGAATACAAACAGTGTAGCTATTCTCTCCGCAAGGCAATCAAACAAGCTAAGTCTCAGTATAGAGACAAAGTAGATTCGCAATTCAACAGCTCAGACACAAGAGGTATGTGGCAGGGTCTACAGTCAATCACGGATTACAAAAAGAAAACCAGCCCCGTCGCGGACCAGGATGTCTTGCTCCCAGACAGGCTAAATAACTTTTTTGCTTGCTTTGAGGACAATACAGTGCCACTGACACGGCCCGCTACCAAAACCTGCGGGCTCTTTTTCATTGCAGCCGAGGTGAGTAAAATATTTAAACGTGTTAACCCTCGCAAGGCTGCAGGCCCAGACGGCATTCCCAGCCGCGTCCTCAGAGCATGCGCAGACCAGCTGGCTGGTGTGTTTAAGGACATATTCAATCAATCCTTATTGATTATTGAATCTGCTGTTCCCACATGCTTCAAGAGGGCCACCATTGTTCCTGTTCCCAAGAAAGCTAAGGTAACTGAGCTAAACGACTACCGCCCTGTAGCACTCACTTCCGTCATCATGAAGTGCTTTGAGAGACTAGTCAAGGACCATATCACCTCCACCCTACCTGACACCCTAGGCCGACTCCAATTTGCTTACCGACCCAATAGGTCCACAGACGACGCAATCGCAACCACACTGCACACTGCCCTAACCCATCTGGACAAGAGGAATACCTATGTGAGAATGCTGTTCATCGACTACAGCTCAGCATTTAACACCATAGTTCCCTCCAAACTCGTCATCAAGCTCGAGACCCTGGGTCTCGACCCCGCCTTGTGCAACTGGGTCCTGGACTTCCTGACGGGCCGCCCCCATGTGGTGAGGGTAGGTAACAACATCTCCACCCCGCTGATCCTCAACACCGGGGCCCCACAAGGGTGCGTTCTGAGCCCTCTCCTGTACTCCCTGTTCACCCACGACTGCGTGGCCATGCACGCCTCCAACTCAGTCATCAAGTTTGCGGACGACACTACAGTGGTAGGCTTGATTACCAACAACGACGAGACGGCCTACAGGGAGGAGGTGAGGGCCCTCGGAGTGTGCTGTCAGGAAAATGACCTCACACTCAACGTCAACAAAACAAAGGAGATGATTGTGGACTTCAGGAAACAGCAGAGGGAGCACCCCCCTATCCACATCGACGGGACAGTAGTGGAGAAGGTGGAAAGTTTTAAGTTCCTCGGTGTACACATCACGGACAAACTGAATTGGTCCACCCACACAGACAGCGTTGTGAAGAAGGCGCAGCAGCGCCTCTTCAACCTCAGGAGGCTGAAGAAATTCGGCTTGTCACCAAAAGCACTCACAAACTTCTACAGATGCACAATCGAGAGCATCCTGTCGGGCTGTATCACCGCCTGGTACGGCAACTGCTCCGCCCACAACCGTAAGGCTCTCCAGAGGGTAGTGAGGTCTGCACAATGCACCACCGGGGGCAAACTACCTGCCCTCCAGGACACCTACACCACCCGATGTCACAGGAAGGCCATAAAGATCATCAAGGACAACAACCACCCAAGCCACTGCCTGTTCACCCCGCTATCATCCAGAAGGCGAGGTCAGTACAGGTGCATCAAAGCAGGGACCGAGAGACTGAAAAACAGCTTCTATCTCAAGGCCATCAGACTGTTAAACAGCCACCACTAACATTTAGTGGCCGCTGCCAACATACTGACTCAACTCCAGCCACTTTAATAATGGGAATTGATGGAAATTATGTAAAAATGTACCACTAGCCACTTTAAACACTGCCACTTAATATAATGTTTACATACCCTACATTTCTCATCTCATATGTATATACTGTACTCTATACCATCTACTGCATCTTGCCTATGCCGTTCTGTACCATCACTCATTCATATATCTTTATGTACATATTCTGTATCCCTTTACACTTGTGTGTATAAGGTAGTAGTTGTGGAATTGTTAGGTTAGATTACTTGTTGGTTATTACTGCATTGTCGGAACTAGACACACAAGCATTTCACTCCACTTGGATTAACATCTGCTAACCATGTGTATGTGACAAATAAAATTTGATTGATTTGTTTCAAGGAACCACAGACTTATTCTGTAAAACAAAGACAATAAAAAAACATTTCCTAATTTCCTTCTATCTCACCAAAACTAGTTAAGCAGCTTTGACTGTTGAACCATGCATATACTGTATCAGCCCCATCTATCAAACTGTCTAATCTAGACCATCCACATAGTCTGTGATTCGCAACAAAGTGGTGTCCCTCCCCACCACTTGTTTTGGTATACAGCTGAACATTGAACAGCTTTCCAAATCTCAGACTATAGCTTTAACTAAAACACTATGCAGCACCATTTTATCACAATTATAAGGTGTTGATACGATTACGATTCTCATGATTCTAGAATTGCAGTTATATATTGTGATTTTATTGTGATTCGATGTTCCAAACATTGCTCACTATATGTCTGTGGCAGAGAAACTAGAATGCATGAGAAAGTAATTGGAAATAAAATTGCCCCCCAAAATATGCTCCTATTTAAAATGAGAATGGAGAACAGTCTATGAAGGAAAATAAGAGTTTTAGATCAGGGACAACCAACTAGCACAAAAATAATAGTTTGATATTGTTGATGCGATACAACATGATATATCGTGGAAAATATTATCCCAATATGTAACTATCAATTGTTATTTCCTTCATTACTATTGGATAGGCGTTTTAACTGCCTTGCTGTTATACATGTAATTCCTTATTGACACCATTGAGGTAGGGTTTGTTAAGATGACAGATTAGTTTATTGTAGCTTCTGGTCACTACTGTATGTATATTCTTATCAAAAGGAATACAATGAAATATAATGATTAAAGATATGCTTTTTATTAAAATGTCCACAAGCAGATGTAGCAGAAAAGGAACAACAAATAACAAATACAGCGTGTATAAAATAGTGAAGGTGAAGCACCCTGAGACGCTATTATCTCCCCATAATATTTGATTGTTCCATTAATCAAAGATATAATTAATCCTTTAAATCCCATATGATTCTTTCATTTATTGTGATAAAATGTGATAATCTCAAAGAATGTGTAACAACGCATGTGGTCTGTGACCCACGCTGACAGGACTGTTTTAACATTCCTATCTGATGGGCGCTTCATGAGAATTTAAA